>NC_059499.1:2212777-2391441 GCF_018139145.2 Gymnogyps californianus | reverse complement strand
ACCTTCCGGAGCATCAGGGAGGTTCAAATCCACCCAGCTCATTTCAGAGCTGGTCTGACTGGCCATGCTGGAGCTGCGGCTCCCGATGCCTGAGCGGCTGCCGATGACCAGGGGCAGCTCCAAGATGATCTTCTTGGAGCCCTGGGACGCTGACGTAGATCTGCGAGGACAAGAAGCAGAATTTTAAGGGACGTCGGGAAGCAAGAGGGGATGAAGTTTACCCACTAAGGAAGCGAGGAAGAGTTAACAGCAACCCAAGCCACTCACCTGCAGGAAATACTCCACGCGCAGAATGTTGCAGCCCAAGATGGATGGTTTGAGCTTCTTGACGCGGATGGTTTTGCCCCGCCAGGACTCGGACATGCCCGAGATGATGTGGTTGCCTCGGACGCAGGAGAGTTTTTGGGTGAACACCTTGGTCTGCCCGTTGGCCAGGTAGGTGTGCTTGGCGATGATGGCCGCTTTGGGCACCACAATGCGGGAGCAAGTGTTCTCGAAGTCGGCGTTGATGCAGATATCGTCACCTGGGGAGGAAATGAGGTCTGGCGTTTAGGGAAACCCCAGCTTGTTCCTTGCGGGATGCCTGCTTTAGCTGTTTAACATCCCTGATGCTCCCCCTCTGCTCAGGCACAGCTTTGTCCCACCACCCCCGGCCCCCCCTCTCCCCTCCTCTAAGAGGACAGGCTCTTACCTTCACAAAATCCTTTCCTGTCGATTTGGGCGCTGACTGACACACGACCATCAGGAATGAACATACACGACACCTTCTTCTCCTTCTTGGCAGCAACTGGGGACTGCAGAGGAACAAGATTGTTACCTAGGTGAAACCTGCCCGCCGTTTCCACCCCGCTCCTTCCTTCCTCGTATTTTGCAACAACAGCTTCAAGTTCCGCATGAGGTTCGAGCATCTTGCAGCTAAGTGAAAGCAGAACAAGCGCCTCGCTTTATCTGCCTTGGTGTGGATTTCTAGAAGTAACTAGGACTCCTTAAGAACTAAGTATTTAATCCATGCTCAGCAATAAAGCCTATTAAGGGAGTCTTAATGACAGAGGTCGGACTGACCCTACCTAAGGGCTTTTCTCCCTCGTAACACCTGCCGACACCCAAACCTCTCGGAGTAAAGCGGCACCTACCAGCAATTCTGGAGTGTTCACGTCAACAGGATCCATAACCTCGAAGCGCTTCTTTATCTCCTGAGTGGGAAAGGACGGGCGCTCCAGGAAGGCTTTCACCCAATAATCCACACAGCCATACTTTCCCTTGAAGGTGGTACCCAGAGGCCTGCGGAAAGAGACACTTGTTAGACACACCTGACGCAACAGGAAAATCTTCCGTGGCAATCCAATTTCGTTTTCTTGTAGGAGGCAGCGTTCGTCTCATACTTACCCCTGGGGAAGCTCGAATCCGAATTTGTACTCGTATTTGTTCCCAGGTCTCAGGATTACAGAGCCATCCCCATCTGGGAAGAGAAAAGGGGAAGGGAAACGTTAGCTGAAGCTCTATGGGTTTGTTCTTAAGCACTATCCTCTGTTCTGCTTACACAGGCAGTGATGGAGTCAAGCGCTGCATGGGCTTGAGCTGCACTAGCTGTTTGGTAAGAGCCGTCTACACCTATCCCCCACGAATAGCCCGAGAACCCAGTGTCTTCTCGAAGCAGGGAAGCGCTGCCCATTTAATCTCACTTCTTCTTTCAACATCCCCATCCAAAGCTGGAACACCGCGTCCTGACGCGCTTCAGTCTCTGCCACCTCTCCTCACCACAGCCTACTTCCACTTTGTGGGAGTATCAAGTCCCCACTTCTTTCCCCAGCTATCTCTTTATCTCCAAGACTTCACGTCACCCCCCCCTTATCTCCCAGGACACTTTGCCAAGTCCTTATCTCTTCCCTTCCCTAGAGCCAGCCAAACAAGCAGGCTGCTGAAGGGAGTTCTCCATGCCCAGGAGAAGAGACTCCTTCTCTCGGGCAAGATCTGCACTTGCCACTCCCGACCACCACCCATCCCGGGCACTGCACCCACACCTCCTGCTGCCGTGACACCCAGCCGAAGCCAACTCCGGTACCCGCTGCCTGCGGGCATACACCATCACTGCCTGTTCTGCGAGCCACCGCAGCCACCCCAACGGCTTCTGTACGCTCCAGCAGGCAGCTCGTCTAGCTTTTGTTTTAGCCCTCAGCTTTCAAACTTTGAACTTGGCTTTGCCAAGCCCTGTCGTCCTCTGCCTGTTCACAGGCTTCAACCGATTTGCTCCCTTCTCCCAAGACTCAGCCAACATCCAGCCCCACTTTTGTCTCAGTGCTGAGCCCCGACACCGGCCAAACACCCCGACTCCTCACCGCAGAACTAGCCCAGTGGACGTGTACCCCAAGGGGATGTAACCAGGAGACTGGCTCCAGCCTCCCATCAGGCCAACCAGCAGGAAAAGCTGCTGGTCAATGGACAGCTTTCAAGCCCTTTTCTCCCCACCACCTTTTACCCCTCAATTCCCTTCTCCCAGCCCCAGATCCTCACCAGTCGGCTGCTCCTCCAGGGTGAGGACATCCTCGAAGCGCAGGTACTCCATCTCCTGCCTGCACTGCTGGGGGCCCTTGGCCCAGTTGACTTTGGCCACCCCGCAGGCCAGCACCTTGACGGCGCTGACGCGAGTGACCTCGGCCACCTCCACCAACACGCGCCCGGCCACCTTCTCCCCACTGCAGTAGATCTTCTCAGGCTCGCTGAAGGCCATCAGGAAGGTCTTCACCTTCTTGAACATCACCATGGCTGAGGTGAGTGTGGGGGAACGCTCTTGAGAAAGCAGCGAGGGGGCTGCACAGGGCAAAGACTATGGGTTTGTGGTTTTTTTTTTTTTTTCCCCCCTGAAGAGGAAAAAAAAACCAAACAAACAAACCCAAAACCCTGAAACAGGCTGATTTTAGTCAAAAAGGGGAATTTGACCCTGTGCGACCTAGAGCTGAAGGGGATACGCAAGGCTCCTCGCCGACAGAGCCGCTCCCCTCCGCTCCGCTCGCTGCCCTCAACGCTGTGAGAGCGGGGCCCCGCCGGCCGCGGCCTTTTATAGCCTCCGCCGCCCCGCCCTCCCCCCGCCCGCGCTTGTTGATGCCAGGGGCGCCACGCCGAGGGCGCGTGGCCAGGCGTGCTACTCGCGTGATCAGCGCCCCTATTGGCCGCCGCCGCCTTGTTTACAGCCCCGCCGGCCAATCAGCGCGCCGGCTGCGGAGCGTGGACAGTGTGTGAAGGAGAGGCGAGCGTGTTCAAGGGAGAGGAGGGTGCGGGGGACGGTGTGGGGGACGGAGTGACAGGGCAGCAGGCCAATGGGGAGCGAGGGCGGGCGGTGGCGGCGGCGGCGGCCAATGGCGAGCGGGGAGCGGTATGTAATGTTCTGAGCCATGAGGGAGGGGGAGAGCCCCCTCAGGCTGGGTGCCGTGCCCAGTTTACGATCTACTGGGCGGGGCCGTGCTGTACTGGGCGAACTGGGAGCGGCTTGACAGGGCTTCTGGTGTTCCCCTCACCCCTCTGGGGGCTTTCTTCCCCCTTCTTCAGTCCCCGTCCCCCCCGGCCAGGGCAGCCTGGGGGCATTTCCACAGCCCCCCCCTGGCCTCCCAGCAGCCGGCACCCGAGGGGTTTCCTCAGCCCCGCTCTGTGGTACCCCCGTTCCCCCTTCCATTATTTGGGGTAAATAAGGACGGATTTGGGGTAGGGGATCGAAGCCTCTCTCCATCCTTCTGGGGTGTCACGGGGGGGGATTTCCCCGCTTCTGCTGCTTTCCACAGCCCCCCCCCCCGCCCTGTGACCTCCCTATGGGGGACCCGCACCCCCTTCCCCACCCGCCGTGTTTTGGGGACCCTTCCCACGCGTCCTTCCCAGAAACAGCCCTCTCAACACGCCGTCATGCCGCTAAAAGGGAAGCGTGACACCCACCCCCCGCGCCCCCGCGCTTCGGGATCCTTCGAGCCAGCGTCTTGAAGGGGAGCGAGGGGGGGGAACGGGACAGAAAGCAGCCGGTGAGCAAATCTGAGGCAAATGTTTATTTTTAAGATGCCAATGTCTAGATGTTTCTCACTGTTCGCTGTAGAAAATGGTTTTGTTTTTTTTTTTTCTCGTCAACAAGTCTTACCTTGATCTAAGGGAGGGCAAACAACCACGTCCTTCCTATAAACCATGCCCGGGGCAGGCCCCTCATCCCTGTTTTCCAGCCGGGATTTGGGGAGCGGGGACAGTTGTGTTGTCCCCCGCAGGAGGCTTTCGACTCAGAGAAACCCTCCAATTTTTTCCTTCCTGGATCATTTCTGCTGAGCAGACATTCCTCCCTGACAGGCAGGGGCTATTTTGCCCTTGGTTTTAACAGCCATTAATGGTTTTACGGCTCAGGAAAACACGGGGAGTGGAGGAAACGGGAGAACAATATTTTTGGAGCCACCCAACAAAGCAGGAATGGAAAACGGGGGTTTCCAAGACCTCCCTGCGCCAAATGAGGAAAAGGGATGTGTGTTTGTTAGGAGTTGTCTCCGTTGTCCTCTGGAGCTTGTTTGTCCATGCGTTTCTGGCACGCGCTGTGCTTTTCTTTCTCTGCCATCCTCTCCTTCCCCTGGAGTTAATTCACACCTGTTAGTATAAACCGATAAACCGGCCAGATAAACTGTAGGGCATAAACTGTTTGCCTGCCAAACTGCAGGACAAATTTCCTTGCTGTGAGAGAATTATTTCACAATTAGGTACGTAATGGAGGAACTGCACCTTTTTCCTGCCGCCTCTGGTCCCGGCAAGCTCGCCCCATTGTCTCCCGCTGCGCGCGAGGGAAAAAAGGTGCCGGATTAACAAAGAATTGCGGATTTGTTCTAATTTGGCAAAACGGGGCGAGCTCTCTCTTTCCAGCCTTGCCAGCTATGGGATATTTGATCCCAAAGACCCCAGCTTGGATCTGTGCCCGGCGTTCCTTCAGGAGCCGTGTTTACGCTCTCCCTCTCTGGTTTCTTTTGGTGTCCGTCTTTCCAAGGAAGATGTATCCAGCCCATGGCTGCTCGCTCTCGGACGGTAAAACACATTCCAGCAATGTCAAAGGACGATCGAGTCCTAAGCCAAAGAGCTTGCCAAAGATGCGGTCCGAGGCACGTTCCACGGCCCGAATGCTCTCCAAATTTCTCTTTATCTGTCAGTCAGCTTTCACCCTTTGCTCCCCTGACCCCCATCCGGCTGGCAATGCCTCCCCGCTCCTTCTGCAGAAGAAGGAGAAGCTGTAATTTCCTCAGGGTTGAGACTTGGTTCACAAGGTTTCCCACGCAAGCAGCACCCCGGATTAAGCAAGGGCTTCAGAAATGCTTAGGAATTTTAGCTTGTAGAAACGAAAGCTTCAAAATGTCACGTCTCCTTCAAAAAACAAGGGCATCAGGAGAGAAGCCGGCTGGATTTCTGGGCAGGGACCAGCTCTTGGGGGCTTCCTTGCTCCCACTAAGCAATTATTTTAAGGCATTCACCCCCCTCTCGGCTTATTTCCCACAGGGATCGTGGTGCTTGGAGGATCCCTCCCACCCTTAATTGAGAGCAAAGCTGCTGCTGAGGGTGGATGGGGAGAGCGGCCAGGGCCCTGTCCTCTCCCGGTGTGCCTGGCCGGGGGCGAGGGATGGCAAGGAGAGCTGGATGACTAACGTTACATGCCGGGGATAACCCGGTTCGAAAGCAGGAGGGTTGGGCTGAGTGAGAAACCAGGCCCTGAGGTGACTCACTGAAAGCTGGGGCTGCTGCGTGGGTCACGGAGAAGGAATGGGGTAAGGCAGAAACCGGGCAGCACAACAGCTTTCAGCGCCGCGCTCCGTGCCAGCCACATCGTGCCGTGCTGGAAACTGCCCTTATTCCCACCACCCGTCTGAATCGTGCTTGTCATAAAAGCCCGATGCTGATAAAAGCCTTTATTTCCCTCGTCTAGGTTATCGGGAGCCGCTACCCATCGTTGCCTGGAGAAGCCACGCTCCTCTCGTGGCAGGCTGTCCTTTGCCCCCTCTATCAGACAACCGGCTGCCACTCCTGAATTGCTGGGAGAGCTGGTGGGTGCCTGCCAGAGGCTGCAGCCCTGGAGCTTCTCGGTGCTGTTTTCTCCATTTTTTTCACCATATATGGTTGCTTCCAGCAAATTCGAGGCGGGGACGGGGAAAGGGGGGAAGAGAGGGACGCGAAGGGGTTCACAATGGCCCGAGCGAAGGGACACAGTGTGCCTGGTGTGCGGTTCAGAGCGGGAGCCGGGGAGGAAAAGGCATTTCCTTTGGCGAGGTTGTTTATGTACAGGGAACACAATAAATAAATCCCACGCTGATTGCATCGGGGGCATGTCGCTGCAGCTGGAAAACGAGGGACTGTGGGATTTGGGTGGCTCCTGGAAAGCCACCGCTTGTCCCACACTCGGCTTCTCACTGCTGACGTTTGGCTGTGGCCACGGCGGTGATTCAACAGCAGAAGGGCAGCCTGCGATTTCTAGGTTTGAAAGCGGGCAGTGAAGCAAGGGGAGCGTCTCCGTTTCAGTTTCTAAATAAAACCAGCAGTTTCGGTGTTAAGGCTTGTGGTGCCTGGCCTGAGGCGGGGCGGGGGGGCACAGCACCCCTGGGTCGCTGGAGGACAGAGGTGAACAGGGCTGGGGTTTGACCGTGCTTCAGGGACCTGCCAGAATCGGGCTGGAAAGTTCTCAGGGCAGATCCCCATCAGGCGTTTTCCGAAATCAGCTTTTTTTGCCGCTTTCGTCCACGGCAGTGGCTTGTGTCACCGCTGCCTGTGCTTCGTAGCGCTGCACAGGCTGCGTGCCGTTTTGAAATGCTTTGTGGCACACGTGTCACGGATTGGGCTCCCCTTTTCCCTTCCCTGTCACCGCTGAACGGGGAGAAGTCCTCCCAGGGCTCGGGCGTGAGGACTTTTCCCCCAGAGCCCCAAATTTCCAGCTCCTGCCAAGGAGCGCAATGCGAAAGCTCTCCCTGACAGATGGTTCTTTGCCATGGTGGGATTTCTTCACTTCTTTTCTGGCCAGATTGTGTTTTTGCAACAGAGGAAGGGGAAAGCCAGAGCTAAGTGTCACCAGCCTGTGACAAGAGACTGAACCCAGTCATCCATAAAGAAGGAGGAATTTGAATTCATGGGAAGTCCCGTGTCTATCATCTGGTCTGGGCAGGAAGAGTCAGTTCCATCAGCTCTTTCCTCCGGCTGGGAGAGCGTGACCTCTCCCGGGCTCCCGGCGCACGGCAGGGCCGGCCGAACCCACTGCTCTCGGCTCCGTTGGCCAAGCCTTCCTCTTCTAAAAGAAAAAATCCACCTCATCTCTTTGCCGAACCAGTCCACCAGGTCCTCTTTGCCTTTGGTGTCAGCTGGGTTTTAAATACGTTGCTACGAAGGGAGGAAAAAGTATCATAAGGCAAAAGATTTCCCGAGCTTCCATCCCTGCTTCATCCATTTGTCCCTGGAAAGGCCCCAGCAGGTTCTGCAGGTGCTGGAGAGAGCAAAGAAATAAGGACGTTTTCTTATTTCAGCAGCCAGAGCTACTCTGAGGCTGCTGCCAGCGTGTGTGCGTGCGCCTGGGAGCAAGGGGATCCTCACTGGCGATGCTCACCCCAAACATCAAGCTCCCTAATTTAGAGAACCAGGTTGGGTGGCTAAAATTGGGGGGGGGTGGGTGGGATCCCCTCCTCGACCTCCTTCGCCCTCGCTGATCTCACAGGCAACAAGGGCAAACGGTGGGACGTTTCTGGGAGCGTTCTGTGGGCTGGGGGGCCAGTTTGGAGGTCCCCGGGGCTGCGGGCTCTGACCGAAGTCCTTCTCATACTTTGGGTTGTGTGGACATCTAGAGGCCTCGCCAGGAATGGCACAGGGGTGGATTTCCCCCCCCGTCCACCCACGCGGGTGGGTTGGTTGGATTACACGCGGGACAGACTCGTGATAGTGGTGTACTCGGCCTGCCCAGTCCTGGGGACAAGGTTTAAGAGGAGGCAAGCGAAGCTGCGTTTAGATTTGGCTGCTGCGAGCCGGTTTCTCGTGTTTTGAGCATGCTGCTTGTGTATTTGGTAAAAGTGAGCACGAGCGTTAATCTTTACCTCGTGCATTTGCAAGAAGAAGGAGGAATGGCGGTAAGAGACTGAAAACCGTGGCGTTTGCCAGGTCGTGAGGACAAGGGGAGCTTGGACCTGCAGAGATCTGGCTGCTGTGCATCTGCTGCCCAAGTGCCACTGGCAGCTTCTTTCTTTTTTATTTTTCCTTGGTGATTTGAGGTTATTTTTCTTGCCAAATGAGGAGGAACGTGAGGAAGCGTTCCACACCGAGACGTGCCCGTTTCAGCCACTGTCCCCGTTCCCGTTCCCTGCTGCTCAAGGCGTTGACCTTTGCGAACATGAGGAAGCCGAATCTAACCCTGAACTTCGTGGAGGAAGTTCTCGCCTTGGCCTTAACGTCTTGCTAACAAAACATGCCGGAATTTGGCAGGAAACACGCCGAGGAAAGCTGCGTGTTCGGGCGGCTTTTAAACCAGTGCTGCCATTTCGAAGACCTGCTTCTGATCTGGAGAGCATTGATTTGCAGGTTGGAGGCTTGGCAGCTCCGACTTCCAGAGCCGTGTGCCCTCACTGCCACGCCGGGAGCCGGCAAACCTGGCCACCTCTGATGATCAGCCTGGTTTATGTCACGTAGAAGCAGCTGCTGCTGAAGATTCGGGTTTGGCTACTACCCCTCACGCCCCAAGGCCTTGGCATTTCTCGGACTACTAGAAATCAGAGTGAGACGGGATGTAAGAGGAGCAGATTGTCCCAGACTTCTCGCACCTTCCTGCGAGACCTGGTGCTGGCCGCTGTTGACAACCGCCTACCAGGGCAGGCAAACCCCAGCTCTGATCCAGACTGGGAATTCCCTTGCTCCAGCCGCCCAGGTTGGGCATTTGGATGCAGAACGGCCCAAACTGGGCTCGATTTTGAAAATGCTGGCCAGTGTTGCCGGTGTCTTTTTTAGCGGGTGACATATGCTAGGACATTTAAGGGCTCGATCCAAAGTCTGCTGACGTCAATGGAAATACTCTTGTTGACATCAGTGGGGCTTGGATCCACGCCTACGTTCCACTTCTTTATTTCAGCCTGCAATCTGTCAGGGGTGGAAAGGTCTCTTTTCTCCTCGCAGACTTGAGCACGTCTTTGAAAGGTCTTGCTTCCTCTGCAACCATTAAGTGGAGGATGCAGAGTACAGAACAATTTTGAGAACAGGCGCAAACCCATTCAACGCTGTGCACGTTCCTTCCGCGTTGCTGGACCCTCGCCAGGCTGCAGCTCAGGTTTAAGCATCTGCATCGCCTGTAAGGGAGGTGGTGGCCTTGGCTGTGACGTGCTGTGGCTCCCCGATACCTGCTCCAACCAGAATTCGAGCTTCAGACCTCCGTGAGCTGCTCAGGATGGTCCAGCTCGCCTTTTCCAGAGAGTGCTGGCCAAAGTCCTCTCTTCAAGGAGCATCTGGGTGATGCTCTTGGCCACGGTTGAGTATTAGGTAGCCCTGTGAGGAGCAGGGAGTTGGACTCGATGGTCCTCGTGGGTCCCTTCCAACTTGAGATATTCTATGATTCTCATGGGCTTTGGGGTTTTTCAGGTGGATGCTGTGTGAGGGGTCTTGAATCCACCTTTCACAGGTAGACCCAGGAAACTCTGCTTTTTTTTTCAATGGGAGCACAGCCCTCGGAGCCCGATTCATTGCCCCTTTCCCCGGTGGGACATTCGTGAGCAGGCTGGGAAGAGTGAGTCTGAATAACAGCCCTCCCGCAAAGCTCTGGGTCGGCACTCGCCGCACTCCTCCGTCGGGACAGAGCCAGCGTGATGCTACGAGACACGTGGCGGGCCAGGCTGTGCTGCGCCCCTTCCCTGCCGTGCCCGTGTGCCCAGGGCTCGCGCAGGATCGCCTCCCCGGCTGCCTTCACATTGCTGGTGGATCCTGGGGACGCTTCTGTCCCCAGTTTTATGACTGTGGAGGTACCAAGAGGCTGGGTCTGGAGGGCGAGTGTGGCCCCGCTCACCTGCAAGGGTCATCAGCCAGCGAGATTCTCATCTCTCCGTTAGGAAAGCCACCCTTACCCCCTGGCATTCTTGTTGATTGGCTCCATGGGCCGAAATCTAAAGGATAATTATATTCTGCATCATAAAATCTGACCGTGACACTCTTTCTGGCAGTTGCGTAGCATCGCTGTGTGCTGTTGAAGAGCTGCTGTTTCGCACCCTGGAAGTGGCTACCTTTTATTACTGGATCAAGTCAATCCTGTTTCTGTAAGGAGCTCCGGCACTATCAACCCTGCAGCCTCTTCCGGGCTCGCGAGGATTTTATCCCTGGGGAAAACGTTGCTCCCACAGGGACCTGCAGCCTCCTGCAAAGTGGTGGAGCGTAGCAGCGGGGCAGGCTGGCTTCCTCTCCTCGTTCAGTGCGTGTATATATAGACCGCAAAGTGCTCCAGAGTAAAGGGAGCGGTGGGTGGAAGGCGAGATATTATTATCTTCACCTGCTGCCGCCGACCAAAGAAATAAAGACACAGATGACAGGAAATGAGGGCTTCAAAAATAGACACCTTTAATGTCAAAACGTTCAGGGATTAGCGAGAGCACCATAGCAGAAACAGAGAAACTCTTGCGCTCGTCACCATGTGCTTTGAGCGCATGTCGGAGGAGGAAATACGGTGAGATATCTAAGAAACGTTTCTGTATTTACTCTTTGTGCCCTCGGCAGAAGAGCCAGAGGAAAAAAAAAATGACCAAAGAAACTGCAGATATACTGAACACGAATTGTAAAACTTCCCTTTACGCTTGAGAGATCCTCCCTGCCTGGATGATCTGCAGTTCTCTTTCCCCGAGCTGCATGCCCGAATCCTGCCCATGTCTGCCAGCTCACTTCTCGGCCTCCACGATGCTTTGCAAGGCTCTTCTTACGGCTCCACGGGACAGGAATGGCAAAGTTTTTACTGTGAGCCCTCTTTATTTAAAAAAAAAAAACACCAAAAAGGTCTTTGCATATGGAAAATATTTCTTATCATATAGAACTCTATCTGCTGTACTTAAAACCTCTTAAATATATTAAATGTCTAATTTGGCCTCGCCTCTATATTTATGTACATCTGCTTGTAGTTCCCCTGCCCATCGATATAGTCGCGTGGCTTTTTGCCAGCTCTGCGTCTTCGTTAATTCTCTTTTGCAAGTGAAACCGCAGTCTGGGTTGGATTTGAACGGGGTTGTGACAGTGACAGAGCAAGTTGGGCCCAAGGGAGAGGAATACCAAGGGGTATTTTTCCTCACTGAAACTCAACGCTGGTCCAAGGCCCAGAACTGGCTATATCGAGTCCTAGACAGGTGCCCAGACAAGAAGGGAAAATAGCAACGGTAGCCTGAAATGTCAGAGCCCTGAAGCTCTGCAGCTCCCGACGCTGGAAATCAGCACATTACTGATCCAGAGAGAGGAGAATACAGTACGACATGGTTGATTTCTAGCTCAAAAATCTCAAACCTTGGTCACAACACTCCGATAACCAACTTAGTGCCTTGCTTCACTCTCGCATGGCTTTGGTAGCAGCTGGGTCAAGGGGCCCCAAATCCACCAAACAACGTCTTTTGACTCCTAAAAATGGGGATCTGGGCTTTGAGCCCATTATTTCTGAATCTGTAGGGTTCCTGAGTAAAAGTCTGCTGTAGTAACACTGGAAGAAAGGCATAAAGCAAGTTTATAGAAAGGCTTTGAGGGGCGGAGAGGTTTTCTAAACGTGTCTTCACCCCCTGTGTTTCTTTTTCTTTGATGCAGCTGCAATATCCTCATCTTTAGAAAAAAGAAATGCATCAGAATCCAACAGCAAAAATTGTGATCTGCCTTCGGGAGAGGAGCCAGGTTCAGTCGGTGCCCTACGTGCGAGAACAGTGGATGCAAACCAGTGTCTCGCCGTCTTTCATTTCCAGCGCTGCCCTCTCCAAAGGTCTGGGTCTCTGATTCCTTATTGCCGCAGAGACACTTGATCCTCGGTAAGGCATCCCTCTTGGTCTGCAAGGCACGGGTCTTGAGTCAGCAGCTCTCTCGGGTTACCTCTGTGGACTGGCTGTATGCAATGCCAGCGAGAGTTAAAAGTGCAACGAAACAGCCCAAAGACCAGAGGTGAAGAGGAGGAGGAGGAAGGAAGGAGACACGCGCGGGCAGCCCGCCCCAGCCTGGAAGATGTGCAGTTTCTCAGCGTTGGGAAGGAAGACCCTGGCGTCCTCCAGGGCCCCGTGAGCCGCCATGGTGAAGTTGGCGTCCCCCGAGGTCACCACGTCGAAGACACACGACTGGAAGTAGACGTCCTCCACGGGCAGCCTCTCCTTGCAGAGCGCCCGGGCCGTCTCGGCCGCCACGCGGCCACGGCAGCACTCGCTGCGGGAGATGCGCTGGCTGCGAGGGCAGCCGCCCACGCAGAGCTGCAGGTCTTGCTCCTCCGTGAAGGCGCGCGCCACCTCCTCGGCTGCCCGGATGGAGAAGGAGAGCTGGCGGCCGGCCTGACGGACGGCGATGGTGGTACCGATGTATTCCGCACGGATCTCCACGTGCCGCCCGGGGCTGCGCTCCCGGATAGCCAAGCTGCTCCCGCCCGGCCTCTCGCCCCCGTTCACCGAGCCGTCCTCGAAGGCGGCCGGGAGGTTGTCGATCTCAGCCTGGTAGACCTTCTGGTCGATGCATTCCTTCATGTTCTTGAAGATGATGGTGAGCTGCAGAGAGGAGATCAGAGGGGGTTTGAGCTCACTTGCCGGGTGTGAGAGCGGCGGCCGTGTCCCCACCCCAGGCACCAAGCTGTCTAGGGGAGGGCAGAGCAGATTGCACGCGTCTGCCTCACCGATGCGTCCCCCTCTGCCCCAAACCACCTCTCCCACATTGCTTTGGGGAAAACAGCAACGTTTCCTCCTTTCCTTCGTTTCCTTCTTTCTTTAATACCATTTACAGCGACTGAAAAGGGAGACGGAGCCAAGCCTGGCTAGACTGCGTGCAGGTAACCCCTGGACCACGCAGTAACCCATCCCCAGGCAGCAATGGGAGCATTCGCAAGCCTCTCTGGTCCCCTCAGGGACCTTCATCCCACTTGTTCCTGCAGACATTAATTCCTGGTCCCGTGTGGGTTTAGCTGAAGCTATTGCTGCCCTCCCCAGCCAGTTTAGGGCGTGCAGGGAGTGCCCTGAGCCGTTGCTGCATCCCGGAGGTGCATGGGTTTGCTGCCAAGCCCCGTGCACGAGCGTTACCTTGCTAGTGACCGTAGCGTTGGACCCCTTCGCCACCGGAGAGCTGGTTGCTTGCACAAACAAGTAGTCATTGTCCAAGAGAGGCCAGGAGCCCTCCACTCGGCAAGTGTGGAAGTCATCATGGAAAGTGCGGATATGGGGGTCCCCGAAAGCCGCGCAGTGCTGGTAGCTGGGGGGCTGGCCGTGCTTGTAGAGAAAACTCTTCTCATAGTTGCAGATATCGAGAGACTCGAAGCCCTGATGGTTGGGGGCCGGGGGCCGGGGTCGGGGCGGCGATGTGGGACCCTCCTTGGAGCAGTTGTTCTGGATCATGAGGTCCTCGATGCCGTGGACGGCGGAGTGGTAGGCCAGGTCGCCCCGGCACGTGCGAGCCGTCTTGCGGGTGCAGTGGGAGTAGGAGCGGAGGGCGTTGCAGTACGCCACGTTCCTGTTGGAGCCGCGCAGGTTGAGGGTGGCAGCCACGTACTCGGAGTTGCAGCGCAGGATCTTGCACTGGGAAGAAACTGGGAGAGACGGGACGGCTCAGGGAGTCTCAATAGAGCCGTAGGGGTGGGGAAGGGCAGCCCCTTCTCCTGCCACCACCTCCCACCATCTGAACTGCTCCAGATGGAGACCCTTTCTGGAAGCACTTATCTCCCTGTTTTAACGAACTCAGCGGCCGGTTTTAATGACCTGCTGCTTACGTGCCTGAGGGGAATGAGTCCAGGGTTGCCTGCTGCAGAAACAGGCTGGAGCCCGGCGCAGAGGACAGCCTGGGGGAAGTCACGGGGCCGAAGGGGTGTCCTGAAGCAACTGGGATGTGAGATCGTACCTGGGGCACGAGCGTGGCCGACAGCCAGGGCAGCAGTTGTGACTATGGCCCTGGGACGTGGCTCAGATGGAGATTCTTCGCCCCAGGGCTTGCCAGGGGACAAACGGGAATTTCTGAGCTGGGAAACCCCTTCTCCCCATTTCAACCATGGCCGGGCCGTGCAATTGCTCTTTCGCGAGAGGCTTGACGGCACCAAGGCCATCCTGCCCCTCAGATGTGATTTCTCCATGCTGCAGAAGGCAGTGCCATGCGCCACAGCTCCAGGAGAGCTAACGCACCCGCCCCAGCCGGGATCACTTAGCTCCTTAAGCAGAGGGGTTATAAGGGATAGCTGCCCGTGCAGGAGAGGAACGCAGGCTGGGCTGGGCAAGGCGCTGGGAGACGAATTTAGGTTTTGCAGGATGCAGGTCTCAGTTCCCCCCTAGCAGAGCGTCTGGGGTGCAGGAAGGAGCGCGAGGGACTGAGCGATGGATGTGGCTGGTGCCTTTCACTAGCAGACCTTGGACTTTGGCTGGTCCCTGTGCCCTGCTGTCCCTGTCTTGTCTAGGGAGATAACAGAGCTTTCAAGGGCTCTCCCGGGGAAAGTGCCTGCTGCAGGAGAGCAGGGGGATGCTCTCCTTGCGGAGGCTGCCCTGGTAGGGGCAGGTGAGGCTGGTGGGAACGCTGCCTGCCCTTCCCTCTGGCTGTGCTGGGCCAAGGGCACTGATACTGCCGGAGCCTTACGGCTGCCATGAGAGGATCTCCTGCTTGCTCCAGTCACCGCCCGGGAGCTCTGCCACGGTTGTACCCTCCCTGCACCCCGGGGCTGCAGCTCCCACCGGTATCCTTGCCAGGGATGTGGCTCTGGCATGGCTCTGCCCATGCAGTTCCTTACCATGCCTGCAGAAGAGGAGGAGGAAGAGAGCTCGGAGGAAGAAGCCGGGGTTTTCCAGCTGCCCTGGGCTCTTACTGCAGGCAGGTTTCCCCATTCCAATCCATGGGGGGTTGCTCACCCGCTGGCTTGTCTCGGCTTCATTCAGCAGGTCCCCTAGAAGCAAAGCGGAGGTGGGATCTGAGAGGTGCCGGCAAATGTGAACTGCTGCAGGTACGGAGGTGCCAGCGTCCAGGCAGCTGCCAAACGTGGCCCTGCAGGGCTTGGCTGCGCTGCTGCCTCTCGGGGGGAGGCAAGCTTTTGAGCAAAATCCTGGAGGGTTTGGGTTTTTAACTGCTTTCAACCACTGCAGCTCTCATCTTCCGCCCCGAGGCAGCTGCGCTGTGTAGTTCAGTGTGTCACAAAGTTAAAGCTTCCAGCTGCCCTCGGAGAGGATCAGCGAGCTCCAGGGGCTCGACGAGACTTCGCAGCAGGGATGCGAGCCGCCGCTGCGTGCGGGGAGCACCCAAGCTGTCCCCCGTGTCAGGTGCAGCGTGGGCTGCCTCTGGCCTGCTGCTCTCCCCACCGAAACGAAGGTTTGGAGCGCAGCACCCCAGGGGATAGGAGTTGAAAAGCCAAATTATAAGTGCGACTGCCATGACGTCCACAGCCAGCGCCACTGGGTGATACCAGCATCTCCTGCTCCACCAAAAACCTGTGTCCGGGTTCCCTCAAAGCTGGGAAATGTGCTCTCGGCCACCTTCCACCTTTCCCCCTTGCGGTGCCGGCTCTGGCTGCTCCCCGGGTGCTGGGGGGCTCGAGCTGGCTGGAGGGGGAGTGCGAGAAGCTGCGCGCAGCCGGACAGCGGGCTGCGGCAGGAGGAGGTGCAGCCACGGAAAAAATTTAACTTCCCTTGTGCTTCATCAGGGCTGGGGATTTGAGTCCTTGGTGGCTTATTTTAACAGCCGGTTATTAGTCACGTGTTAGTCCAATAGCCTTTTGCAAAGGTCCTTTTGAAACTGCTGAATGTGAGATCGGGGTTTTTTTTCTCCCCTTTAGCTTGTGTGAGGTGCCAGTTGCCAGAGGCTGACGCTCACGGCGATGGGTCTGTGACACATAGGGTGTCTGCCCTGGGCAGCCCAAGGAGCTGACATTACTGCCACTGCGATTGCTAGTAAGTGTAAGCTGCAACCAGGGGGGGAGAAGAGACTGAATTCTCATCTTTTTCTCAAAAAAGGAGAAATCACAGTCCTACCAGCTCCGTCTAGCACCTTTCAGCTCCCTTTGCCGTGGCTGCAGCCGTCAAACAACCGCCGTCAGTTGTACTGGCTGGCATGGTGAGGCAGCTGAGTGCTGGCGGCCCCCCGCGTTCCTCTGCCAGCTGGATTAATGGCTAACGGGGCAGATGTCTGGAGGGAAAACATGCTGCAGGCCTGCTGGCGATGCTCGGGCTGCCAGCTGCTCTTGGCAGCCAGGACAAGCTGAGCCGACCATGCTGGAAGGGGGAAAGTGGTCTCTGCAGCCCTGGGGCATGGGGACACGACACCCAGTACTGGGAATTGGGAACTAGGCTCATGTTGGATAGTGTACTGGTGAGAGAGGTACAAGCAGACTGACTGTGTGCTCCGGTCTTCCTCCGATGCCTGGCCCTTGCTCTGTCATCTCCCACCCTACCTGGTCGGACTCTGTTTGACCAGGCTGAGCATCGTTCTTGGGGCTCACAGGAACTGGTGACCCCTCAGCACTGCCCCCCAAAATCCCCTGGAGGTGGTGACACAGAGGGGACCTGTCCCTGGCACAGCGCTCAGCAGGTAAATGCTGGTTAATGTGTAGCAGAGAAGCATGGCTCTGGCCGGGGCAAGGAGAGGCCCTGCCGTGGGTCCTGCCGGCAGCAGGACTTTCTTTGGGATGTCCTGACCCCAATGGCGTTGGGAGGAAGGCAGCAGCAGCAGTCAGAGATGCTCTGCAAGCCCAAGGTGATGCCGCCTGTGAGGGGAGACGGATGGTTTCTGGCTGTGCCAGGCAGGGCAGCGAGGGCTGCTTGGGCACCCCAATCCTCCCTCTGTTTGGGGCCACCTGCACATGGGACCGGACCCTGGGGCACCCCTGGGTGCCAGTGCCGACGTCCTGCTCCTCGGACCCTCGTCCCTGCCCTTGCTTTGCTGCAGCTCCACTCACCTGCAACAGCCTCCTCCAGACACGAGCCGGCTCCCAGTGCAGGGAGCTCCTTCCCTGACGGACACACGGGCTGGCTTGTCCTTGTCACCCAGCTCTACCCCAAGTGACAGCCAGAGAGATCTGTGGGATGACAGCCGGGAAAATGCCAACCTCAGTCCTGGGTACCTCCATGGCCTCGCAGCCGGATAAAATCCAGGGTGCTGGTGTGGAAAGCCCGGCCGGGGTTGCGGGGAGCAGACCCCACCGCAGGGCACTGCAGTCCCTTGCTCTTCCTCCCCGGCTACCTTTGCTCCGTCCTCTTCCCCCCGCAGGGCAGAGGATGGGTGTTGAAATAGATCCGCCTAAATTTAGACAGGCTAAAACCCAGCCAAGAACAGCAAGCGGAGGGGGCAGAGGGAGACGGTGTGTGGCAAGGGGGGGGCAGAAGAGCCCGAGGAGGAGGTGGGAGCCCCCGACCCCCCTGGCTGGGTGATGCTACTCGGTGGCGTGGGGTCACGTCACTCGTGGGGTGCAGCACGGGCTGCGGGAGCTGGCTTCCTTGGAGCTACCTGGGTTTCCTTCCTTGGGTGATATAGCAACCCCGTGCCTGCACCCCTGTGGAGCGAGTCCCCATGGAAAAGCACTGCGCTTCCCACAGGGAACACTTTTTCAGCCGTGTGTCTCGTAGCTTCCCCTCCTGGGACACAGCCGAGTCCTGAACACAAACTCGGCACAGGCCAAAGGTGGCCGGTGTCCCCAGGGGTCGATGAACGCCAGGCCGTGCCGGCTGCGTTCCCGAAAGCCTACCCGCAAAGGCTTGGGTGCAGAGAGCAGCTGCACAAGCCCCTGTTCCTGCAGGGAGGAGAAAAGGTGGGGAAAAGTCCGCGTCAGGCTTTTCCAGGGATGGCCTGTCCATTTAGCATCCATGGTGGTTATGGCTGGAGGGCAGGGATTGAAAGCAGGTCCCTCAGTGCCCCAGCACCCGCAAACCCCTTCGGGAACCCAGTCAGAAAAGCCTCCTGCCTCCTCAACCAAATTCCTGCTCTTTTCCAGGTCTTGCTCTTCATGGCAGGGAGCGAAGCCTCGCAGACCCGCAGCGCCCTCGACGCCTTCGCACCGGGAGCCTCGTGCCAACCTGAGCCCAGGAGAGCGGAGGAGCTTAACCAAACCCCCGGCAGGTACCACCATGCCTTTCCCGGTGGAATCGCTCCCGATTTCTGCAGTGCACCTCGAGACCAGTTTGGGTTGTTTAGGGATGGGGGGGGGGGGAAGAGTTTCCCCCTCTGACCCCGGCGCAAGCTCTCCTGCTGCCTGAAGCAAGCAGCCAGCGCCGGGGTGGGTCATGGCAGCTGCTGAACTGCTCTTCACCCAGAGAAACGGGGAGAAAAGGAGGGATCGCGGCTGCTTATTGCCGAACAAGCTTAAATCTGCAGCCAGACTCTTGTTTTAGGTGTAACGGTACATCTTTCTTGGGGGCAATGGATAGAAGAAAGGAAAACAAGAAGAAATACCGGCTTGGATTCAGATCCCAGCTGGGATTTGCAGCAGCAGCCACCGGAGGAGGAAGGGTTTAGATGCCCATTTCTTTTTTTTTTTTTTTTGCTGCCGGGGCGCGTGGAGGCTTTGCAGCTCTTTTCCCTGCCCAGTATTTATGCGCTGGGTCTCTGTTACCTGGTAACAAGGGATAACCAGGGAGTGGAAAAAATCTTGTTTAAAAAATAAGACCCATATCCCAGTGTAGCCTCCCAAGGTCCGCCCTGGCCGTGCCTCGGGTGCCTGGTATCCTCCCCATCTGCTGCCGTAGGCTTCCCCGCAGCGAGCCCCCGGCCCGGGGAGGCACAGACACCCACCGAGGGAATCGGTTACACGCGGGGCGGGAGAAGGGGCGGGCAGGTGGGAATTCTTCTGGAACAGCAGACGGTACCATCTGGGCTGGCGAGAGCGGAGGCCTCTCGGCATCTCACCCACCCGCTTCGTTTGGACAGGGGAGGGGAAACTCGGAATAGAGAAACCAAACCGGGATCTCCAGGTTGCTGCGGCCCAGAGGCCAGGTTCTGGGGCCCTCCGCACGGCCCCGGGACTCGGTGTTACGGCTGCACGTCCCTGGCGACGTGCCGGATCCTGGCCACGCCGTAAAACGGAGCCATCGGTTGCTTTAACGCCGTCAGTGCGCAGCAGCTCTCCGAGCTGGGGGCTGCAGGCATATGTTGGGCTGAGGAGGCTGGGAATTTCTCCCGAGCTGGCAGAGAGTCACGGTACCAAGACAAAAGCATCTGTGATCAAACTGCTTCCGAAAGCCAACTCCCCCCCCCCCGCCCCTTCCCACCAGCAAAATCAGCTGGAGGTTTAGGAGGCACAAAGCGCTGGATCCTGCCAGCCGGGCCACCGAATCCTGCCGCCGAGGGGGCTGCGGAGCAGCTGGCCTCCCCCAGGCCCTCCTGCCCCAAAAAGACGAGGCTTTCTCAAGCACCGCAATGCCCCAGGAGTGGGGAGAGACCCTGATCCCGGCAGCTCCGTAATTTGTGGTGCAAAGCAGCTCTGCCTGCGAGCATCACCCGTGTGGATTGTCATCTGGAGCCGTGTCATCCCTCCAAAGGTTGGGACAGCGCGGTCGCAGCTCGGCTCCAGCCCCCATCTAGCCCAATCACTAACACGATGAGTTTAGCAAGAGTTTGCTTTAACCCGAGCGTTTTGGAGATTTAATTTGCTCGGGGAGACCAGCCCCAGCTTGGCTCTGAGCTGGCATCAGCCCTGTCTGCAAACCCACTGCTACCAGGAACCCCGCTCCGAACCCAGGGGGGTTTGCACCCAAAATGGCCTGGGTGGATGGGCAAACTCAGCAAAACGTATCTGAACCGCGGCTCGGTTAAGCCGCCGTCAGGGAGAGCTCCGCCAACCTTTCCCGAGCATCCCCGGGCGAGCGGGATCAGCCGGGCTCCTGAGGTTGGAGGCAGAGGATGAGCCAAGCTGTGGGTGTCATCCCTGCGCTCCCCGGATCACGGAACGGCAGCCAGCATCCCCGGGGAGCTGCAGGGGAGAGCCGAGCCGAGCTGCAGGGCTGGGATCAAAGTCGGAAGAGGGGCCTGGGGAAGGCAGGATTTGCCGGAGAGCTGGAAGAGAGGATTTCGCTTCTCTCCAGGTACAGACACAGCAGCGGATGGGCCGTTTGCAACGGTGCCTGCTCAAACCCAAAGCATCCACCCTTCTTTCCACGCCGTGCTTGGCATAAAGCCCCCATCCCTCCCTCCCCAAACCTCTGCCGAGGATCCCAGTGCTCTACTTACCCCAGCAAATGCCGCTCCGACCAGCCACGGGACGGGCCACTAAAATGCCCCCAGGCCCTCCGGACGTGAGTCCTGGTACCCGGTGTGGGTTTGGCTCCGGGCAGGAGCGAGGAGGGAATCACGGCTGTTAACGCTCCGGGCTCGGTGCGGAGGGAACAGAAAACAGCTGAACTTTACGACAGCCTGATCCGTCACCGCGAGCTGGAGGAGAGGGGGCTAAGTCGATGCTTTAAAAATAGCCAGTAGTATTTTTGATCCCGAAAGCCGGATTCCAGTGGGGAGGGGAAGGGAAAAGGAGGGAGAGCCGAAGGCTTCCCAACTGCGCGCTTCAAATCTGTGGGCAGAGCAAACCGTGTGCGAGATGGACACGGGGTCCTGGCCGGACCGCTCGGAGCTGCTGATCTCGGGGGGGGGGGGGTTTCTCCAGGCTCTGGGAAAAACGAGCAGGTTGGGAATGCGAAGCACGGCTGGAAATACAAGGCAGGCTCCTCTTTCGGCAGCACCTGCCTCCTCGAGCGTGGGAGCCCCCGGCCTGGGCACCTTCCCCTGCCACAGCAGGGCTGGGAGCGAAGGGCCTGTGCCTGCGGGCTACTGCCCTTCTCCTGGCTCTGCAAGGAGGGAGATGGAAAAACCGATGAAGATGCAAGTCTGGAGTCAAGGTCAACTCTTCCTCCAGGTTTCCCCAGCCCCGAGCTTCCCCTCTCCCCTGCTTGGGGAACTCAGGAGGGCCCGGAGAAGGGCAGGCGCTGAGAGGACCAGAAATCTCGGTGTTACATCTGGAGAGGGAAGATCTTGAGAAGGTCGGGGAAGAATCCTTCAACCGCCCTACTTGCGGGTGCGACCCAAGCCCCGTGGCCCTCTCCCACCGCGGGACGGCACATCCACGCAGGGCTGGCATCCCTCGGCTGCCTCCGGAGGAAAACCACCCGTCCCGCTCCCCTGCCCTCGCCTGGGTGCTGCTCGGGGACGCTCCCGAGGTGCTGCCGTGCGGATAAATCACCGGCCCCGAGCACCTGCTCCAGGGCCGGGCAGCTGCAGGGCAGGGAAGCGCCGAGGCTGCGGCGGGGCTAAAAAAAGATGGGAGCAGATGGGGCTGGACGCAGCCACCGCTCTGCGGAGGGACCAGGACGTGTCCCCTGCCCTGTTCGGTCTCCGCCGAACGCCAACCCGGTGCGCGGTGGCGGCGGTGCCCATACGCACGCAGCTGGGATGCTGGGGACCACCCAGCAAGCTCAGGCAGCCCCCCCCGTGCCTCAGTTTCCCCATCAGTTAAAATGCAGCGTCCTGGTGGCCATGTAGCGCGGCGGGAGAGGAAGGTCTAGGCTCTGCGTGGCTTCGGATGGCACTGGGTACCTACGGACCCTCAGGACCCCGGTGCGAGCCCAGCCCCAGCCCCGGCGGGTGCAGGATGCGGCCGGGCGCCTGGAGCTGCCTGGAAGGGGGGGGGGAGGCTTTGGGGACGCGGGGACAGCAGGCGAGCGGGGGACACGGCACCACGAGGTGGCAGCAGCACTTCGCGAGTGGCAGTGGGGCTTGCCGGAGCGGGGGGGCTGCTAGGCCATCCCTGCCTGCCCCGGCCCCCTTCCCCTGCCTTCCCCGCTGCCCACCTGCCTGAAGGGAGGGGAGGAAAGGCAGCCCGGGGCTCGCAGGAGGGAGAGGTCCCAGCTCAGCATCCCAGCGGTCCGGGGACCAGCGGGTTTGGTGTCCAGAAGGACACCAAAGGACCCCAGGTTTCCACTCTGTGCCTCAGTTTCCCTGCTCCTGCTTTCGCGTCACCCGTGGGTTCCCCAAGGCCGAGCTCGCTCCATCACACCGCAGCCCAGCTAACCAGTAAAACGAGAGCGAGGGACTTGGAAAAACCAACCCCAGGCATCCCTTGGAGACTGTCCCCCCCTCCCAAGCCCTGGAGCACCCACATTGCCCCAGGGTCCCCCGAGCTCCATCACCGGCTCCGAGCTGGTGGCAGATTTGGGCTTCCTCTGCCCTCGGACTGGGAAGCGTTGCTTCCACGGCCGTGAGACGGAGGGGCTTTGGGTGGGCGCGGGTGGATTAGCAAAGAGCTGGGGAATCCCTTCTGTGGGTTTACTCCCATCAGCGGGAATAACACCCTTTCCCAGGAGCCGCCCTGCCCGACTCCAGGCTTCCAAAATGCTCCGGCGAGGGATTTTCAATGACCTTTTGGTTGCCTTTAGGAGAGGTCTGGGGAGAAGAGAGGATGGGCTGGAGCAGGGGGACCTTCAGGGAATGGTTTTTCCTTGCTCCCGAGCAGGAGGAGGAATGGACTCCCAGCTGAGCTCCCGCCGGTGCCAGCTCAGCCCAAGAATACCTGGAAATGGTTGGGTTCGAAAGGGGAAAAAAACAATTCTCAATTTATGGGCTTGTTTAGGCAGGGAAATAGAGAAATATCCCCCAACACGTGGCAGATCGGAAAACGCCATAAATCAGCCGGAGACTTTTCAAATTTGGTGTAATTGTGTGGCTGTGACACAGGATTTGAGGGGGCTTCCTCGTCGAGGAGGAGTGGGGGGGTTTGGCTGGGAAGGGAGGAAGAAATCGGGGGGTTCCCGGTGCCCCCACTGACCTGTTAACCTTCACTTTGCAACCCAGGTTCCTGCCAAGGCGAGCGGAACCCTCGGCCAGGCTCACCGGCAGGAGCGATCTGGCACGGCTGCCTCGCTGGGAGATGCTCCTGCAGCCTTCGCCTCCTCCTCTCCCCGCTCCCAGGTAATGTGGGGACCGGAGCAAAGCCCACGGCAGGGAAAACACAGCCCCACACGCGTGTGCGGCGCGTGTGGTCCGTGCGTGGCGTGACCTTTCCTTGCCGTGCTGCTGCCTGCGTGATGTTACACATAAATATCCGTACGAAAGCATCGGTGTCTCAGAAACACCATGTGCGAAACGCCCGGCTCGCTGGCGTGTGTAAGCGTGAGCATAGCGTGTTCGTGTGGGCTTGTGCAGAGGCAGGCGTGTACGGAGAGGTGCCGCGTGGTGACGCCTGCTGCCTGCGGCAGCAGAGGAGCGGGAGGACACGCGTGGGCTTTGCAGGTGCCGGCGGCACGGGCCTCGCTCCTGCCAAACCCTCGGCACATGGGTTTGAACCTCGCGGCCGCAGCGCCGGTGCTGCTCTCCGTCACCCACCTTGCAGCAGCCGTCACCCAGCCGTTTCAAAGGCAAGGGGGGGGTTGTCCAAACCAAAGTCCTTGAGGTTTCTGTTCCGCGTTAGCGGATTAAAAACCCCATCTCTCTTCCAGACACGTCTAAAGGGAAAACCTCTCGGAGCTGAACCTGCTTCACCCTTGCCAGGGTTTGCAATTTGCCCTAAAATCAGGCAGGGCGTCTCGGGCGGCTTCCTTCGCGACGTCGGAGCTCGCCAGCAGCAAAGGGGGCTCCGAATCCGGCCCGTAGCACCGAAAGGCGTGAATCCCCGGGGATTAGAGGGTTGGGTTTTGGTGGTTTTCTTTTTTTTTTTTTCACAATGCCATTCAGGGCCTGGAAAGGCTGTCCCTGTCCCCTCGACCCAGTCCAGCTCGCCAGCAGAGCTATGCAAATCGGTCAGTGCTTTTGCAGGCACCATTAGGACTCGGATGAGCGGGAGCTCCCGGGGGTAAGACACCGCTGGGGGCTTGCGGGGCTATTTTAAGCGAGGTAAAACGAGGGAGGGATGGTTAATTGATTTCTGTGATTAATTAAGAGTTTGTCAGCGCAATAGTCTTGGGTTTTGCAGTCCGGAATTATTTATTTTTAAACAGTGGGTGGGGGGAGAACATTTCTTTTTCTCTCCCGGAATATTTCCAGCGAGAAAGTCGTTGATCTCCAGCTGATATTTAGCCTGGGGAGGGAAACGAGTGTGTCCAGCCGCCTGGGAATGAAAAGCTCCAAATGCTGTTGTGTTAGCTGGCAGGCGAACCCATGCAGCTCCGGTGTGAGAGCCAGAGCCCGGCTGCTTTGCTTTCACGGGAGAATTCCTAACAGGATCCTACCAGGAGCTATCCCCCCTCCAGCAGCAAATTCGGTGCCGGTGGCAAATTGATGTCCCGGCCGGCAGTGAAGCCGGCACGGCAGCGGGAAGCGGCTGTAGCATCTTTGTGCTCGCCACGACTTCCCAGCTGCCTTGCCAACTTTTCATCCGTCCCCTTGGTGGAAATCCTCAGCCGCGATTTTCTGGCGCCTCTTATTTTTCCGTTTAAAAAAACGAAGAGGAGGGAAATTGTGGCAATTCATCGTTTTGGTGAAAGCATCCTTGCTGGTTTTCCGGGCGCAGGGGTGGAGGGGAGCGTCCCCACGCGTGGACACGTTTCCTTTGTACTTCCCTAAGGCGGGACGGCGAGGGGTTAATACGGAAAAGATCGAATAGACCTGGCCTGTCCATCAGGATCCACCCTGATGGACCTTGGGCTGGTTGGTTATTTTTAATTTAAGAGACCTGTCAATCAGCGCCCGCTGCCTGGCCTGCCAGCCCCCCGCGTCTCCCTTCGGCCGAGGCTGGAGTGTCAGCTAGCAGGCGGCAAAAATCCGCCTCAGCCCACAAATTCCTAATAATAATAACAACGTGATCACTAGCAGGGAAAAATGCGAGCGGGGCAGAGGTGGGGAGAGCACGACAGCCCCATGGTTTGCATCCGTTGGTCGTCTTTCCCGTGCCTCGTGTTTTGTGCGGCTTTTCCTAACCAGAGGGGGAAAAAAAAAAATATAGTGGTTTAAGGGATGTTTAAGTCAGCTCTTGAGTGGCTGGAGGAGGCTGTGTTCATCCCCCCACAAAGGAAAACAAGTGAAAGAGAGGAAAAAAAAAAAAAAAGCCATGTGGCTCTTTGTGAAAGGAATTAAAATGGGTCCCAGAGGCTGGGGGAGCTGGGATAGAAACAGGCGCCGATGGGAACGGGAGCCGATGGGAACGGGAGCCCTCGGAAAGAGGGCTCTCAAAACCAGAGAGCTGCGGATACAAAAGCAACAGGCTGGGGAAGGGAGATGCGCTGGGATGCTGCCAGCCGGAGCTGGCTGCGGGCAGGGGCCAGGCAGCAGCAGCACCCCGGGGCCCCCCCGTCGCCGCTGCGATGCTCCCGGGGATGTAAAAGCCGGGGGCCGAGGCGCGGGACCGGGGTGCAGCTCCCTGGGCAGAGGATGCCGGGCAGCGCGGGATGCGTGTAGGGCAACCCTGTAAAACCTCCTCTGTGCCTGGCACCGGCCTGCCCTCCCTGTGCAGCTTCTCACCCGGCTCTTTGCTAGTTTGGAGGAGGAACTAAAAATATTAAAGAAAAGCATGCCGAAGCTGTTGCGATGGGAGAGGCCCGGGAGCTCTCTTTAGGATGCTTTATTTTTTGCCTCCGAGATGCTCTAGGCAAATCCCAAAGGTGATCCTGCAGCGGTGCAGGGAAACGGGAGCCTCTCGAGTCCGGGGGGTTCATCCTCTTGCCGGGATTGCAGCCTCGGCACATCCCGGGGAGTTCATCCTCGTGCCAGGATTGCAGCCTCGGCACATCCCAGGGGCTCCCCAGATGCGTGGCTGCACCGAAGCCGGGGCGAACCCGCCGGTGCCGAAGGAGCCACCCCAGATTTCCACTGTTCAGCTAAGCCTTTTGGCTAGCGCTATCCCCCTGCCTTTTTGAAATGAGAATAACACGGTAAAAGGGCGAAGAGGAGGGACAATCCTGTGCCCACAAGCACGGTGCTTCACCGCTGCGCCCGGCGTTCGCCGCGGCAGCTTGGGAAACCAGTTTGGAAAGCCTCCTCCCGTTGCATCGCCGCTCGTTTTCCCGTTCCCCTCTATTGCCAGCCTTGAGGTTAGACCCTGTTGGCTTTTCATTTCTGCAGAGGGGGGAATAAATTAATTAAATGAATTAGATTTTTATAGAGCTATATAGTGTCCTTAGCCGTGCTGAAGGCTTTCCGGCTGCGTTTCAACCAGCTTTGCTGTGCAACGGCTGCTCTGCGCCAAGGTATCTCGTGAAAGAAACACCCCCAAACAGGTTGCCTTGGATTTGAATTAATCGTCTGCTTGGTTTTGTCTTTGTGAGAGATTTTTAACGCAATCAGGTCTTCCAGAAAATGGATGATAAGAAAGCGCGGTAAATATATTGTCCGATGACCACAAAACAAATGCTGTCAGGAAAATGGAATGAAGACTTGAAAAATGGGATTTCGGAAGGAAATATTGAGCTGGCATCAAAACCAGCGTTGTTTTCGCAGAGCAAGGGGAGTGAGTCTGGCTTGGAACTGCTTGGGGGCAGAGGAAAAGTTCCCCAAACCCTTGAAAAGTTGGGATTTGGACTGACTTTGCTGGCTGGAGATTTTTGTCACTGAAAATATTTGGGAAGTCCCCTTCTAAAAAGAAACAAATAATTGAGTCCCAAATCACTGTGAAGAGACACAAAGGGGTTTTATTGAATTGATCTGGGGGGGACATGTGAATATGTCTTTATTCCCCCCCCCAAATTTATTTGCAAAATACGTTCACCATCCTCTGACGCTGCCACGTGCATTTTTAATTCCTCTGCTTTTGGTCTCTTGGCTGTTTTTCCCAGGAGAGGACCCATCTTCCCCAGGGAATCCTGCTCCCTCGCTTCCCTCTGTCTCCCCCTCAGCAGGTCCTTGCTCTCTCCGGGGACGACGATTCCTCTCCGACAGCATCCCTCCCTTGCCGTTCCCAGGAGCTATTTTACACCCCACAAAGGCCCTCCCCCAGCTTTGAATTTATTTCTTTATTTTTTTGCAAAAAGCCCTTTTTGTGTCGCCTTCTCGGGGACCTGAATTCAGCCCCGTGGTTAGCAAACGAGGCGGTGGGATTGAATGTCCGATGGCTACGGCATCGCTCGTAAGGATGATGCAAACGCCGCGGGCACAGAAGATCCTTATTCCAGAGATACCGTGGCAAAAAAAGACTGACTTGAAATGTCCTTTAGACTGATAATATCCAGAAGCTTTCTGGTTTTTGAACTGAATTTATTTGCAGCAATACTGATCCGTTGCTTGCATAGGGTCCGGGGAAGTTTAAGCAGCAATTATAAAAGCCTCAGCTATTTACTGGAGGGAAAATAAATGCATTTTTAAAGATGCTTGCAGATTTAGTAAGCACGTTCCTATTAGGAAGATCACCTTGTCTGCTTGGTGAGCGTCCTGGATCCACTAAATCCGCCTCCGTCCCCTTTCTGTCCCCTCTGGTCCCCCATTCCCGTGGGTGGAGGAGACCCGGCAGCAGGTCGTGGCGGGGGAATTTATGCCGGATTTGAGCCGGGTGAGAGACCCGAGTGCCGCGAAAGAGCTCGCCCGAAAGCCGTGCCCGTTCTGGGCTGGCTGAAGGCTCTTTTTCGAGGGATGTAGCCCTGCGCTGCGCCGGTTTGCACCCTGTGTGGCCGTTTGCATCGCCCGGGAAGCCAATTGCCGTGGGTTTTACGCCGCTGCTTGTTCCTCAGGTGGCAGCGAGCGCACGCAGCGCGGACAGGCCTGAAGTGCAATTTCAACACAAAGCTTTCAGCTTCGTTAAAGACATGCTAAATACCCCTGGGCACACAAGGGCCTGCCAGGCGCTGGAGAATAGAGCTGGTTTGTTACGGAGGGCATTATCCAACCTCAATTGCTTTTATTTTTTTTAAATCCTACTTAATAGTATTAATCTGCAAGTATCTTTTCTGTTCTTTTCCGAGATAGCCGCGCAGGCACGCCGGGCTGGAGAGCTCGCTGCTTTCTTCCTTCGAGGAACAGGCAAAGTTCCCTCAATATTTGCAGGGAATGCTGTTGACGATTGCAAAGGGAAAAGTTAAAGGCTGGGAGCGGCGGAGGGAGCTGGGAGCGAGCGGGGAACGCGCAGCCTGCAGAACTTCGGCTGCCGCTAGACACGGTGAGCTGTAAAGCCATAAACCCCAGCTTTGGTAGCACTCCACCAGCCCTGTGCTTGGGGGAGAAAACTAACCGAAACAAGTCCAAGCCAACCCTCTGTTTATTGTTTTAGAAATAAGTTTGGAAGCTAAAAGCCATGAGGGGTGATTTAAATTTTTTTATTTTTTTCCTTAAAGGCATCCCTGCGTTTGCTTGATCAACACTTGCTTTTGGCTTGTGCTGGAGCACCACGGAGGAAAAATAAATGCCTTGGGATAAAAGCAGCTCTCTGCCGCGGTGTTAGAAGCACAAAGGTGTCGGCAACACGGCGTAGACGAGATTTGTTTAACACTCCTCTGAGCCTTTTAAACCACAAATTAATGAACTTGAGACCGACGCGAGATTGATGGTAATCTTTCCTCTCTACTTTGCTTACTTGCTCGCTCGTTTTCCTGCTCGGTGCTTGCTGGCTCTGACAAGGGCTCCTCGCCCTGCGCCGGCTCAAAGGGGAAAGGTTAGGGTCCGGCAAGGTGGGCTGGAAAGAATTGCCTACCAACGTATCGTTTCGCTGGGAAAAACGCGTCGGCCTCGATGGGATCTCACGGGGAGAGCGGAGAAGGGAGCTGCTCGTTTGGGGGCTTTTCCAGGGGGGAAAAAAAAAAAAGGACTCGTTCCCATTGCTGGGGAGGATTATCGGGTTTAATTCCTTTTTCCCCTTCTCCCTGCTTTTGCGCTTAGAAAAATAAGGGTGAACCAGCAGAGCTCGGTGGCTCTTCAGGGTGATGCGCAAGCGCCAGATAAATATCTAAATCTTTTTTCATCTGTTGTTATCTCGAAATATCTGGTCAGAGCCACGCCGTAAAGCTGGTGGCATCCTCTAACAGCCCGCTCTAAGCCGCCGCTCCTCTTTGTAAATTCAGAGTCCGTCCCTCCAAGCCCAAAGAAGTGATGTATTCCTGTCCTTCTTTTATAGAAATTTTATAGATTTCCTAGAATCAAGTTCTCTGGCTTTTGCTAAAGGTTACTTTTTGATTTTTAAACAGAAGAAAGAAATGGATGTAGCCCTCCTGGATTTAAATAAAAGGTGTCAGGACTTTGGGGGGACAAAACAGGAGAACGAGAAGGCGGCTTTGCAGCCGCAATTATCTAAATTACCTGAATTATCTGAATTATCCTTATGTCTCCCACAGGACAAGATACCCGGCTAGAAAGGCTGAGCTGGGACCACCAAAATAGCATGGGGAGGGGAGAGAAAACCCAGCCGAAGGGAGAAACGGGGTAAGGATTCCGCGATGGACAACAGGGATGTTATCGATCACTGTTTTAACTCTGCTTCGGGGCTGGGGGACCCGACGGGCGCTCAGGGATGGGGTTCTCTCTCCGTCTCCTGGATCCGGCCGTGCATCTGGGCAGAGGAAAGTCTCAGCCTCTCCCTGCCGAAATGCCTGCGCTGGGGACGCGTCCAGGAGCTGCCGAGGGACAGGATTCCCAAAATGCCTCTTAAAATCCCTATTTCTCCCCGTCAGTTGAGTCTAACCACCCTCAGCCTCGTCCTTCAGATATTACCGCTATTAATTATCCCACGCACGGAAACTTTTTAGGACCGTCCGCCTCATCATGGAAAGATTTGGGGTTTGCTTCGCGCCGGCAGGGCTGGAGCCTTCACTGGCAAAGCAAAATGGGAACTGTCTTGTTTTATGGTGACATCCCTCCTTTCTAACAGAAATAAGTAACCGTCCTGGAGAGCCGAGCGAATTTGTGCAGCGTGTGGTTTTACGGAGGAAACCCATTTTAGGGGTAGGAAAAGTAGTGTTGTGTGGTGTAGGGAAAGCAGACTGGGTTTGCGGAAGAGGCTGCAGCGATGCCGGTCCAAACCCGTGACGGATGTCCGTGGAAAACAGTCGCTGCCGTAACTTTTCCTGATGCAAGTGGGAAAGGTCGGCGTCAGCCGCGCTCTCGCCCCGGCATCGGCAGTGGGGGGGATGCTCCCATCCCTGTGTCTGCCGGGGGCCGAAGCTTCCCCTTCTCTTTTTTTTGGGGTGCCGGGGCTTGGAGCAGGTGGGATTTCTCCCCAAAGTGCTCCCGGGAAGCAAGTTAAGAGCTGGAAAATAGGCAGGGAAATTTCTGACTGGAGAGGGGAATGCTTAAAAAAGTCAGCCCCTCTGTCCATCCTGCTCGAACAGGTCCCCGAAAAAATCTGGGGGTTAAACCCCTCCCTCCGACCCATGGGGAGGCTGCAGCCCCAGCCCGGATCCCGGCTCCGCACGATTTTCTGCAGGATCTGTGGGAGCTTACGGGGAATTTTGCCCGTGCACGGAGCAGGGGGAAACTGAGGCACGGAGCGAGGCGGCGACGTCCTCGGCACCTGCTGCGAAAGCCCGTCTGCCAAAGCAGACCACCTCCAGGCGGGGACGCCCAAGGATGTGGGGACACCCAAGGATGTGGGGACACCCAAGGATGTGGGGACACCCAAGGTTCATGGCCTCGATGCCTTCAGAGCACCCCAAACCAGCTCCCCATCACCCCGGGGTGGTCTCCATCCACCCCAGGGCCCCCCAGCCCCGCTCGGCCCCACCGGCAGAGGCCCCAGGGTTGGGAGAAGCCGAGCGCGGCGCCCGGGGAGGCGGAGGGGAGCCCCCACGCAGCCGCCGCGGGGCCGCGCCGTGTGAATTAACCAACTTTGTTTTCCACCAAGGCTTTTTCCCTTAATAGCCGTCCCCCTCCCCCTCGCTTTTGCCGGCGTTTGAGGAGAAGTGAGGCGTGAGAGATCCTTTGGAATAATGAGGTGTAATTAGCCCTGGCAGCTCTTATCTTCCACCCCCCCCCTTCAATTAGATTGAAATAAAAAAAAAAAAAAAAAAAGGCAAGAAAAGCTGGGGGGGGGGGATAAAAAAGGACGAAAGGAAGGTGGGGAGGGAGGGAGGCGAGAAAAAGTTGGACGTCTTGTCCGGCTCCGTCCTTCTGGGCCGGGTCCTGGTCCCCGTGGATGGGGGACGCTGGCTCTGTCCCGCTTTGTGTGGCTGCTGCCGAGGTGGGGAGGTTTTCTCCGTGCCTCGGTTTCCCTCGGCTGTGCCGGCGGCGGCGTGAACGGCCGGCTGCTGTCGCTGACTCGGCGGGCTACCAAAACCAACCCCTGCAGTGGGGCAAGAGGCGTCGTTAGGGGCATCGTGGATGAAACCAGACCCCTGAGCCCCGAGCACCCCCTGAGCCCCGAGCACCCCCTGAGCCCTGAGCACCCCCTGAGCCCCGAGCACCCCTGAGCCCCGAGCAGCCTGCCGGCGCAGTCCAGGCAGCCCCGGGACGGGCAGGAGCTCTCTTTTCCCCTCCAGACACCGGTTTCTAACCCCGGCTTTCATTCCCGTGTGCCACATCAGGTTGCCGGTACACAAGGGAGGTGGGCAAAGCCGCCGCGAGCGGGACCCGGGTGCAACGGGGCTGTTTTCGGGCCGCTCCATCCCTCCCAGCTCGTCCCCGCATCCCCCCCATCCCCGCTACCTCCCGACCTCCGACGCTGCCCGTCCATCCCGCTCCTGCCCCGCTGCCATTCCCGCTCGGCCCTTGATCTTTCGTACCCGTGACCCTGATCTTCAGGCTGACAGGCTGATGGATGGGCAGCGCCCCGGTGATTTACGATGTCCTTTAATATTTGGCAAAGTGGCCGAAAGCCCCGGGCAGCCGACGGAGCTGGGTGGGGAGAAGACGTCCGGGAGATTTGTCAACCTTTGAGCCAGGGAGGCGGGGAGGGAGGAAAGTGCCCTGTCTGTCCGCAGTGATTTATACACAATCGCCGTGATTAAATTGGCCTTAGCTAATGATAACTAACTAGTCAGGGGCTGACCTTTCTCTGACAATGGAAGGGGGCCGGGAGCCACGCTGCTGCGGGGTGTTTAATGGGGATGTTTCTTCAGCCAAGACACCGCTTTTTTTTTTAGCATCGCTCTCTTTTTTTTTTTTTTCCCCCTTAGAAATGGTTTCCCAGCCGGCCCCGCGTACAGAAGATGCAGGACGCCGCGTCTCCCCACACCCCGGGGTCTCGCCCCCGCCGCACCTCGCCTCTCTGGGCTCCGGCAGCTTGGGCTGCATCGGCGCAGCCGCGGCCAGGTACCACGGCCCTGGAGAGATCCGGGTGCCTGAGCCCGTGGTGCCGGGACCGGGAGGGCCGAAGCAAGCGGGTCCGATGGTTTTTATCTGGGGAGGACTTGAAATACGTTTCTGGTGGGAAATCTCACCCGTAGCCAAGCTGAACGGGGTCCTGGGGGGCTGCACGGGCGCCCTCAAGCCTGAAATGTCCTGGTTTTCCAGGGGTGCCATATTGTCTGTCCATCCCTCCTTCCCCAGATCCATCCGTCCCTCCATCCCTCCCTCCCTCTCTCCAGCTCTCTCTCTTCTTCTCCATCTCTTTCACCGTTCATCCACATCTCCCCCGCCGTGCCGTGGAGAGGCACAGCCCAGGGTCTCCCTGCCAAGCCGTGATGGGGGTATTTGAAATAATAAAAAAATGGCGTTTTCTGCCTTAAACCCCTTTTTGCCTCCTCTGCTTGCCCTAAATAAAACCCGCATCCATTGGAACGAGGCCCCTGGCCCCCTCCGGGCTGAGGTTTCACTGCTCAGCCCAGACGTTTCCCATCCGGACTCTTTACACAGGTTTGGGTTTTTGGGTCCCGTTTCAGACATGTGCATGTGGTGTCGCCGCGTCCGAGGTTTTCCCCGGCCGGGAAGGACGTCGCTGGCTCGCCGCGGCCTGGAGAGACACCGGAGAGACGTGCCGGTGCCCAGAGTTAAGGGTAAAAGGGAGTAAAATTCTGCGGGGACAGGGATGGGGATGGACGTCTCAGTGCGTGCCGCCCCGGCCGTGCCACGCCGTGCCCCCAGCCGCGTTCACCCTCCCCGCCCCGACGTCTTGACACGCGGATAAAAGCCGGGCTGAAGGGACGATTTCACGGAGATTAACCTCGCGCGCTGCGCTGGGGCCGCCGCTGCCCTCGACACCGGGTCCCCCGTGTATCAAAGGCGGATTACAGATATATTAGCCCCGCCACCGGTTTTATTAGCGGCCGTTTATCGCGTGGAGGGGGGGACGCGGCCAAGGGCAGGGGACGGAGGAGCCCGGCCACGCTCCGGGGACCCGGAGCATCACCAGAGAGGCTTTAATTGAATTTTTGGGAGGGGACCCAGGCTGGGGTCAGCGTTTGCTGCCTGGCCCTGGTACAGCCCGGCTCCCCAAGATTTGTGGTGCTGATGGGCAATGCCTGCGGTGCCCGCGGTGAGGGAGAGGGGAAGCCTTCGGCCTCACCGCGGCACGGCTGCCCCTCTGCGCCACCCCGGGCTGGGTTAGAGAGATTTGATGCCAAAAAAAAATCCCCTTTGGGAAGCACTCGGATGGCTTCTGCAGGGGATGGAGATGCTGGTCGTGTCCTGACCGGGTGCATCCCTCCCCATCCCGCACAAAATCTCCCCCGGGCTGGAGGAATTCGCCTCCTTGCACCCAAACCGACGCCTCCGAGCATCCCCGTGCGGCACCGGGATACCCAACCCCGAGGGGGCTCAGGCGGACGCCGGGATGCCCGGCATCGATGCAACGAGGCACGTCGGGGCGGAGGCGGGGGGGGGGGGGAAGGATCTGAGCCTGAAAGAGGTTAAAGTGGGGCAAAGCTGGGGGGGGGGGGGGGGAAGAGAAACCTCCCGAAGGAACGGGGGGCGTTTTAATGACATTCCATTAAAGCTCCCTTTGGGGCCGGCGAGGCCGCCATGTGCTCCACATTCTCATGGTAATTATGAGACATCTGTATAGAGGCTCTTTTCTCATCAAAGATGGCTCTCTTCAAAGACACTCCTGGGAAACCCTTCACCTCTGACCCGGGGGGTCACTGCCGGAACAGTGGCTCTATAGTGCGCGTTACTGTAAAGCCCAGTATCCTTTTTCCTCCCCTAACCTGACCAGTTCCCGGCTTTTCAGGCGAGATTCGTTGAGCCGAGAGGGTGGGGGGGGTCACCGGTTTCGGAGAAGGGTGTGTGTGTCATCGTGTCCCCCCCCTCCGCCGCCACCGGTGCCGGTCCTGGGTGCCATCGTCGTCGTCGTCGTCGTCGTCGCCTGCGCTGACCCCGGCCGCGGGCGCGGGAGGGAGATCAAAGCGGGATGAAAAGGGGTTTAATGAGAGGGGACGGGGCTGAGGGTTTCCCATCGCCGTGCTGGGGAAAGGGGGGGGATCCCCCCGCCTCGATGTCACCCATCGCCAGGGCAAAACCCACCCCGCTCCCCGCCCGGTGCGTCCCACCCCGGTAGCGCCAGGTGCCAGGGAGCGATTTTTGGTGATTGCCACAAAAAAAACCCCCCACCGTCCTCGACGCTGCGGAGGTGACAGGGACATGCCTGAGGTGTGTGTCCCCCCCGAAACGTGGGCACTTCATCGTGGCGAGGATGCTCGATGTCCTGGGGATGGAGACCACCTTCTCCCACGGGGACATTTCCGGCATCGCTCTCCCATCCATGGCACCGGCATCACGGTCCCATCCGCGGCACCAGTGTTCCCGATGTCCCACTTCCCTGGCTGGGGGACAGTGGCCTTGGGACGAAGGGGATGGACGCCTGGCGGGTCCCTCGGTGCCGGCACGGGTGGCTCCATCCCTCCGGCACGCCGGCACGGCACCGGCAAATGCTCCCCACGGCCCTTTCCAATAAGCGGCAAATGATTCTTCGTCCTGTCGCTCCGCGGCGGCAATAAACCTTAATCACAATGAAGTCATTTGATTTCCACGTCCTGTAATCGCGCGGCGATTTGGCATTAATTAATGAGCGCTTACGGGAAGGGCCGGCTGCCGGAGTTAGCGCTGCGCTTTTCCAGAAGATGGATTACCTCCGGAGCATCCGCGGGGACGCGCCGGTGCCGGCTGTGCCGGGGGACATCCCGTCCTGTGCCGGGAGCAGGGTTCCGAGGGGACATCGAGCCTAACGAAGCGCCCGGCTAGCGAGGGAGGGGACATGGGTGCTGTGGGACCTCTCATTTTCACTCCCACCCCACTTTCCCCGCCCTGTATCGGTCTTCTCCTGGGCAGGGCTGGTGGGGAAACTGAGGCACGGAGGGGGACGGGCAGGGAGGTGGGAAGGAGCGGTTTCGTCACCGCGGACGAAAGGGCTGGGGCCGGGGCGCTTTGGGGCCGGGGCTGCTGGACCGTGGTGTTGATTCAACAGGGAATTAAGTTCATTAGAAAGTGCCCGGGGCCCGGCGGGGTCTGCAGGGGGAGAGACCCCCGGGGCAGGAGATCCCGGGGGGGGGGGTTCGTCAGCACCGGGGGATTATCGCTCCGGGGGTTGTTTGGTGGCGATGGGGTTGTGTCCGGCTGGATTCTCTAGCGTCTAATAGCAGGGTTGCGTCCCGCCGATGGCCCGTCCCAAATCCACCAGCGGCCCCGCTCCCCGCCGACCCCGACCGCAGCCCCCCCCAGCCACGCTGCCCCCCGCCGCCCTCGCGCCTCCGCCGCCATCAGCCGAGCCTCGCCGGCACGTCGCCGGCGTGGGATTGTTCCCTTTGCGCCGGCGTCTCCCTCACCGGAGACTTCCCCGACTCTGCTGCTCCCTCGCTCGCAGCTTGGCATCGAACCCTTATTATTCTCTTGTCGGTTCGATTTTTTTCCCCAAAGTCTTCATATTTTGCGGAGGGCCGTCTCCTGCCGCCTGGGAACGCCTCCCAGGCCGTTACACCCGCCGGATCCTCCACCAGCGCCGGAGCCCATCACGAAAAACCCCATGCGGTTTATTTGCAGCCGTCGCCTTCCCTCGCCGAGCGGGTTCGGAGCTGCCGGTGATTTACCGGGGCTCAGTGCGGTGCGTGCCTCAGTTTCCCCAGTGGGGCAGGATGGGGTCCCCCTCTCTCGCACCCCGAGGGGCTGGTGGTGACGTGGCACTGCCGCGTCGGAGGGTGGGGATAGGGACAGGAACGGGGACAGGAATGGGGATGGGTTTGGGATGAGGAAGGGGATGAGGATGGGAAAAGGGATAGGGATGGGGATGGAATGGGAATGGGGAAGTGCTGAGGATGAGGATTAGGGATGGGGAGGAGGATGAGGATAGGGGTGAGGATGAGATTGGGGAAGAGATGAAGATGATGGGGAGAAGGATGGGGATGGGAAAAGGGTCAGGAATGGGGATGGGATTGGGATGAGGATGGAAATGGGGACAGGGGCAGGGACAGCGACAGGGATGGAGTTGAAAATGGGGATGGGGACAGGGTTGAGGGCAGGGATGAAGGTGGAGATGGGATGGGGATGGGGTAGCAATGGGATTGGGATGAGAACGGGAATGGGGATGGGGGATTTGAGGATGGGGACAGGGTTGAGGGCAGGGATGAAGGTGGAGATGGGATGGGGATAAGGATGAAGACGGGAATCGGAATGGGGAAGTGTTGAGGATGAGGATAGGGATGGAGACGGGGAGGGGATGGGATTGGGGATGGGAGCAGCCCTCCCGGGCAGCCCGGGCACTGGCCACGGGGAGCAGATGAAGGAGCCGCACGGGGCCACTGCAGCCCCTTCTCGGGCGAGACGCTTTCTGGGCCACGATGAGAGCCCGGAGGGGCCGGACCCTCTCCCAGAGCCTGGCAGGGCCGGCGGGAGACCGGGGCTGGATCCGACCCCCCGGCCCCACTGCAGAGAGCGGAGCAGGGCAGGGGACGCTGGCGAGGGGTGCGGGTGCCCCAGGCGATGCTCAGGCGGGTGCTGCCGGCCCCGGCGAGTGCTGCTGCCCGCGCGCTGCCCGATAAATCCTCCCGTCGTATATAAGCCACCCCAGCGCCGGGTTGCCAGATTTTGTCTGGTGCCTTAATGTCAGGATTGTAAATTAGCTCCCGGCACCGAGGCGACCTTGACGAGTTCTCCGCGGGGTTTAGCGCCGGGGGGAGTGGAGCTGGGTGGCGGGGGGAGCCCCATCCCCAGCCATGCCTCAGTTTCCCCAGGGCAGGGAGGGCTGCTGCTGTGCTGGCAGAGGCTGTGGCACTCTGAACCCCAACCTGCGGGATGCTGCGGCCCCAGGTCCTGCCGGAGCCCCCATCACCACTGCAATCCCTGGGCACCATCACCCCCGCGTCGGCGTTAGGAGTGACAGCTCTGGGAGCCGGTGCGGCCGCCGCCAACCCTGAGGTCCCCAAATGAGCCCTGACCCTGGCAGCTCCCGAGCGTCCTTTGGGATCCCAAGGAGATGGGGACCAGAGGAGGCCCGTGCCCGCTGGGAGCAGCTTCGCCCGGGGCCCACAGCCAGCCCCGCGGCCCGGGAAGGGCTCACGGCCACGATCAAACCCTCCTGGCCGGGGTCTCGGCTCTGACCCGCCTCCGGCTGGCAAGGGGTGAAGGAGCCGGGGCAGCGCCTTCACACAGCACCTACCTACTGACCGCAAACTTACCTCCTGGTTATCGATTCCCTCCCCGGCACCGCCTCACGTGCACACACATGTGTACACGTGCGTGTACACGCATGCACACACACACACACAGGTGCTTGCATGCATACGTGCATACACAGACATACATGCACATGCACGCACATATAGGCACATTCATGAATGCACATACATGCACACGCATGCACACACAGGTATAGACATGCACACGCACGCATGGACATGCATGCACATTCAGGCACACTTATGTGCACACACAGATGTACACATGCTTATATGCATGCATACACGTGCATGCACATGCGTTCACGCACACACACGCACATATACGCACATTCAGGCACACACATACATGCACATACATGCGCGTACATGCATCCCCGTGCATGCACACACTGCGCCGGGCTTGCTCGCAGTGCGAATCCTGCTGTGAGCTGGGCAAGCACCCCAGTGGGTGCTGGGCGGCCGTGGTGGGGCCGCAGCCTGCACACCTCCTCCCCTTTCCCATCCTCTTTTGGGGCTCTCCTTGCCCTTCCCCAGGAGGAACCAGCATCCCCCCCACGTCGTCCCAGCGCATCCCAGGGCCGGGACGTTTGGCCATCGCTTGCCCAACTCCCGGGCGCTGAGCTCATGGCAGCCAAGCAGCTACTTAATCGATCGATCGAGACATTTATCTGCCTCCCCCCCCATCGCTGCTGGGTCGCCTCCAGGTCGCTAAAATTAGAAGCGGTTAGAGCAGCTCCGGCTGCGCTGGGAGGGAGGGAGGGCAGTGGGAAGGGGGGGGGGTGAGTGGGTGCTGGTGTTCGTGTGAGGGGCATGGAGGACAACGGCGTGGGGTGGTGGGGTTGGGGCTGGAGGGCGCACCTCGACGTTGGGTGCGTGCACAGGGGTGCAGGAGGGATGGGGAGAGCAGCAGCTGCGCCAGGGATGGGGTTGGATGGACCAGGGATGGGGTTGGAGACACCAAAAGTGGTGCCAGAGGCACCAGGGCTGGGGTTGGAGGCACAGGGATGGGGTTGGAGACACCAAAAGTGGTGCCAGAGGCACCAGGGCTGGGGTTGGAGGCACCAGGGATGGGGTTGCATGGACCAGGGATGGAGTTGGAGGCACCAGGGATGGGGTTGGAGGCACCAAAAGTGGTGCCAGATGCCCCAGGGCTGGGGTTGGAGGCACCAGGGATGGGGTTGCATGGACCAGGGATGGAGTTGGAGGCACCAGGGATGGGGTTGGATGGACCAGGGATGGGGTTAGAGACACCAAAAGTGGTGCCAGATGCCCCAGGGATGGGGTTGCGGGCACAGGGATGGGGTTGGAGGCACCAGGGATGGGGTTGGAGGCACCAGGGATGCAGTTGGAGGCACCAGAAGCAGCATCAGCTGCAGCAGGGATGGGGTCAGATGCGCGCGCAGGGACGCAGCAGGGAGGGACAGAGCAGGGCCGATGCTTGTTGCCCCCCAGCTCCCTCTCGGGCAGACCCAGCCAGCCGTGAGCAACCCCAAACCGGGGGGAAAAGAAGGATAAACCCCATCCCCGCGGCAGCGAAAGGCTGGCAGGTCATGACTAGCCCTGGGGACAACCCGCCGTGGGGTGGTGGCACCGCGGGGGCAACCTGGGAGCTCCCGGGGGGGGTTAACGCCGCTTTTGCCCTCATTTATTTGCCCCTTGAAATCAAATGAAGGCTTTTTAAGTGCTTCAAATGATCTATTTTAATTTTATACCCTCGGGTCACCCCCAAAGGTGACAGCCCGGGGCCGGAGGGACACAAGGCTTCCCTGGGCTGGCACGGAGGGCTCGGACTCGCTGCTTTTAGCTACAGCTCGACAGGGAAAAGGGAATTAAACCAGAGGAACAGGAGGCAGCAATTTCATATTTTTCCCTGGACATATTCTCCCCTGTTAAGAAAAAAAAAAAAGGAATAACATGAAAAAGAAAGGCTGCGGCGTGACGGCTGCGCCAGCCCCCCACGCTGCTCCGGCAGCACTCGCAGGTTTAAAAATGCCTTTTTTTTTAATTTTTTTTTATTATTTTTAATTGCGCCCCCCCCCCCCCCCCAGCTTGGCTCCTCGGCTCTGATTGACTGTGACTGACAGCTCTGCCCGTCGTTTTCAACGGGAGTCACTGCTGGATTTGCAGCTCCCGCTCGCTTTATCGATGTAATTGGGATTTTTATAAGGATTCTGCATCCATTGGGGGGGGGTTTGACCCCCCGCGGGGTCCCAGCGCTGCCCCCCACGACAATAACTTTTCCCCGTGGCCTTTTCCAGCTCGTCCTTGAATTAAGGCCCAGTGTCCCGCTCGGTGTTTATTTAAAATATTCCCGGCGGAGGTTATTTATGGGGGGGAGCCGGAGCCGGGCCGGGGCGGCGCTTTGAAAAGGCCAGCTCTGACTTGTCTCTAATGGGCTGTTAAAAACCTGCAATAAAACTGGGACTGGGAGCTGCAGGGGGGGCCAGCCCCTGCCAGCGGGCCATACTGGGATCAGACTGGGACCATACTGGGATCAGACTGGGGGGCATACTGGATCAGACTGGGACCATACTGGGATCAGACTGGGGGGCATACTGGGACCGTACTGGATCAGACTGGGGGCATACTGGGATCAGACTGGGACCATACTGGGATCAGACTGGGGGGCATACTGGGATCAGACTGAGACCATACTGGGATCAGACTGGGGGATGTATTGGGAATGACACTGGGACCATTACTGGGATCAGACTGGGGGCACATACTGGCATGAGACTGGGATCAGACTGGTATCAGACTGGGGAGCATACTGGGATAACACTGGGGCTGCACACTGGGATAAACCTGGGGGCCATACTGGGATCCGACTGGGGCTGTACTGGGACCTCACTGGAGCCTCATACTGGTGGGACCATACTGGGAGCAGAAGAGGCCCATACTGGGAGTGCACGGGGACCACACTGGGAGCATCCCGGGGACCACACTGGGAGCATCCCACGGACCACACCGGGGGGGGGTGGATGGGGCTTAACTGGGACGGGCTGGGACCACCCGTGCCCATACTGGGAGGGGACGGAGCCCACGGGGCTCAGCCGCTGTCACTTTCCCTTCCAACCCCAATTCCAGCCAAAAAAAGATTAAGAAAAAAGGTGCGGAATTTGGCCGAGCCGGGGTTTGTAAGGGGACAAACGGCAGCCGAGCCGTGGGGGCAGCGCCCGAACGCGGGGGCACCGCGGGAACAAACTGGTCAGCCGACACGTTCTCCTTGCCCCCGCGAGGGAATGAGGCTATAATAGAAGCTTTTATTTTATTTTCTCTTTATAAATAGTCCCCGCGGCCCCTGTGCCCCGCGGGCGAGGCGCCGGCTGGGGCCGCTCCCCCTTTAGCCCCCCCCAAAAACCTCCTTTTCTCCCTTAAATAGGGGGGAAAAAATTCCCCCCCCAGCAGCATCCCTGTCCCCAGGTCCCCATCCTCGGGGGTCCCATTCTTGGGGTCCCTTGTTGGGGTCTCATCCTTGGGCTCCCATCTTTGGGGCCTCCAATCTTGGGGTCCCCCTCCTTGGGGTCCCCTCCTCGGGGTCCCCAACCGTGGGGTTCTATCTTTGGGATCCCATCACTGGTGACTCCATCTTTGGGGTCCCATCTTTGGGATCCCTCATCCCGGGGGTCCCCATTCTTGGCGTCCCATTCTTGAGGTCCCGTCTTTGGAATCCCATCCATGGGGTCCCCATCCTTGGTGTCCCCATCTTTGGGGTCCCCTCTTTGGGGAGTCCCATCTTTGGAGTCCCATCGTTGGGGTCCAATCCTTGGGGTCCCCATCTTTGGGATCCCATCGTCGGGGTCCCCATCCTTCGTGTCTCCATCTTTGGGGTCCTGTTGTTGGGGTCCCATCTTTGGGGTCCCATCCTTGGGTCCCAACCTTGGTGTCCCCATACTTTGTGTCCCCATTGTTGGGGTCCCATCTTTGGGGTCCCATCCTTGGGTCCCAACCTTGGGTCCCCATCCTTCGGTCCCATTTGGGTCCCATCTTTGGTCCATCCTTGGATCCCACCTGGGTCCCATCCTGAGTCCCCATCTTTGGGTCCCATCCTTGGGTCCAACCTTGGTCCCCATCCTTCGTGTCCCCATGTTGGGGTCCCATCTTGGATCCCATCCTGGGATCCCAACCTTGGGTCCCCATCCTCGAGTCCCATCTTGGGTCCCATCGTTGGGTCCCATCGTTGGGTCCCCTCCTTGGCGTCCCCATCCTTCGTGTCCCCATCGTTGGGGTCCCGTCGTTGGGATCCCAGCCTTGGAATCCCAGCCTTGGGTCCCCAGCCTTGGGGTCTCCTCCTCGGGGTCCCCATCCCGGAGGGGGCGTCACTGCATGGGGCCGTAGGGCCAGTTGAGGGTGGCGCCGGCGAGCAGCATGTCGCGGATGAGGGTCTCGATGGGGGTCTTGCCGACCAGGCGGCTGAAGAAGAGCTGCTGGATGCCGGGGGCGGAGACGCTGCGCAGGGCGGGCAGGCGCAGGAGCAGGCGCCCGAAGCGGCTGGGCTGGCTGGGGTGCTGCCGCCGCACGTGCTCCTCCAGCGCGCACTGCGACTTCTCCTGCAGGCCGGCCACCTGCCCCGGGTCCGACAGCCCCACCGCGTCTGCCGGCGGGGGGAAAGGGGAAACTGAGGCACGGCCCCCTCCCTTCAGCGCCACCCACTCTTTCCCAGCCCATTCATTCCCTTGACACCCAGCCCTGCCCCATCAACCCCACCCCCTTAGCCTCACCCCGTTGGAGCCCCACCCCATTAAGCCCTGCCCTAAGACCCGCGCCATTAGGCTCCACCCAAGCCCCATCCCATCAAGCTCCACCCCAGCCCCACCCCATTTAGCCCTGCCCAGTCATCCCCAGTCCATTCATTCCCTGCACACCCATTAACACCCACCCCGCCTCGGACCCCCACCCCATTGGACCCCCACCCCGCTAAGCCCTGCCCCATTAAGCCCCACCCCATTAAACCCTGCCTCATTAAGCCCCGCCCCATTAAGCCCCACCCTGTTTAGCCCCACCCAGCCACCCCCAGCCCATTCATTCCCTGCACACCCATCGATGCCCACCCCCCTTGGCACCCCACCCCATTAAGCCCCACCCCCTCAGAACCCCACCTCATTTACCCCCGCCCCATTTAGCCCCACCCCACTTCAGCCCCACCCAGCCACCCCACACACCCCCCCCGCCCCGGGGCCAATTCATTCCCCACCAACACCCACCCCGTGGGAACCCACCCCCTTGGGACCCCACCCCATTAAGCCTCACCCCCTCAGAACCCCACCTCATTTACCCCCGCCCCATTTAGCCCACCCCGCTTCAGCCCCACCCAGCCACACCCCCCCCCCGGGGCCCATTCATTCCCCACCAACACCCACCCCGTGGGAACCCCACCCCCTTGGGACCCCACCCCATTAAGCCCCACCCCCTCAGAACCCCACCTCATTTACCCCGCCCCATTTAGCCCCACCCCGCTTCAGCCCCACCCAGCCACCCCCCCCCGGGCCCATTCATTCCCCACCCCGTGGCAACCCCACCCCCTTTGGGACCCCACCCCAATAAGCCCCACCCACACCCACACCCCCTTAAGCCCCTCCCTCTGGCGGCCCCACCCCTCCCCCCGAAGCCCCGCCCCCTCACCGGGGGAGAAGAGAGCCACGGCCTTGAGGCAGGCGTACTCGGCGGCGTCGACGTGCAGCGCCTTCAGCTTCTCCACCTGCTCCTGGAAGAGGCGGATGTGGTCCATGAAGGCCACCACGCGGTCGGCGGCCATGGGGGCGGCGTGGAGCCCGGCGGCGGCCAGCAAGGAGCGGCGTGCAACGGCAGCGCCGACTGCGCCGCGTTCAGCACGAAGAGCTCGCTCCAGCCCAAGCGGAGCAGAGCCACTTGGTCGGAAAGCTGCAAGTCCGGGAAGAAGGGGATGCCCTTGGCCCATTCGATGGCGCTGAAGAGGAGGCGAGCGGCCAGCTCGCAGATGCTCTCGATGCCCACCACGCCGCTGGGTTGCAGGCACTGGGCGCCGTAGCGAGCCGGCGGGTACGGTTCGGCGCGGAGCAGCAATGAGATGAAGCCGCTTAAGTAGCCGTGGCCGCCGTAGGGGTCCCCGGGGACCATGGGGTATTGGCCGGGGCTGCTCGGGGCGTGAGCCATGCGGCCTCGCTGCACGGCTGCGGAGGGGAGCGGGAGGTCAGCACCCCGACCCCCCCATCGCCATCACCCATGTGTCGTGTGTGTCCCCCCCCCCAATTCACCAGGGATTAAATACACCAGGCTGGGGTGCACCCAGGGGTGCAGGGTGGGTGCTAGAGGGTCCCCAGGGGATGGATTACAAAAGCCCTGTGGGTGCCCCCACCCACGTTAGAGGGGGGACGTGCCACCCGGGATGGGACAAATCCCCCCCCCAGCTCCGGTCACCCCCTCAGCGCGATGCTCGCCTGTCCACCAACTCCCACCCGGCTTTTCACGGGCACGCTGGATTTTGGGGGCCCCCCCATGAGAGCATTTGGGGTCACCCCCCTCTTGCCAGGGGACGGTGCTAACGAGGGTCCCCGAGGAGATGCGGGGGGGCAGGAGCTCCCCTTCGGCTCCCACCCCTGCAGCTTTTTGCACTTGGGGCTTAAAAAACTCCAAATTGTTTGGGGTTGTTTTTTTTTTTCTCTTGGCAATGCCGTGCAGCGGGTGGGGGTCCGGCCCCCCCCCCTCCTCCTCCTCCTCCTCCTCCTCCTCCTCCTCCGGGACCCCGCTCGCCCCCCCCCCGGCATCGCCACCCCCCGTGGTGAGGGCAGGCTCTGAGCCAGGCTTAGCCTAATGCGGCGTGACAGTCCCAAGTGTCAGCCAGCGGTCGGGATCGGGGGCCGTGGGAACGGGGGTCCCCAGGGAACGGGGATCCTCCAGGATTGGGGGTCCCCCAGGATCGGGGTGCCGGGGGGGGGGGCCTCCTCCCACTCTTGCCCCAGCCCTCGGGCTGCAGCGTGCGGCCCCGGCTCTCCCCAAACGCTCCCTCTGCTCAGCATCGCCCCGGCGGCGTTTGCTGGGTGTGGCCCCCTCCTCACCGCCCATGCACCCCCCTTTGCACCACGAACCCCCAAACCCTCTTTGCATCACCACGAACCCCCAAACCCCCTTTGCAAGGCCACGAACCCCCCCAAACCCCCTTGCATCACCATGAACCCCCTTTGCAACACCACGAACCCCCAAACCCCTTCGCATCACCACAAACCCAAACCCCTTTGCGTCACCACGAACCCCCTTTGTATCACCACGAACCCCAAACCCCTTTGCTCCTCCATGAACCCCAAACCCCCTTGCATCACCACAAACCCCCTTTGTATCGCCCCTAACCCCCAACCCCTTTTTTCCCCCCCTTTTTTTGGGCAAAACAATTGCTTCAAACCGCTGGGTGTGTCCTGGAAGGAAACGAGCTTTTTTAGCCCCAAAAGCCACGGGAGCAGCTTCCGCCCCCGGCTCCATCCGCTCCCGGCTCACCCGGCCGCTGGCAGGGCCGGATCCAGGAGCCAAACAAGCCGATAACCCAGAAAGCCCGCTCCCTCGGCCCCGGCCGCAGGATCAGGCCTCACGTTCCCCGTGTCTCATCCCGGATGATTTTCGGGAAGGCAAAATTTAATCCGCCTTTCCCAGCTAAATCCCGCTCCTGGCGTTTGCACCCTCGGCATCCTTAGGGAATAAATTCAGCCCGAAGCACCGCTCGGCTCCCGAGCTGCTGGTTTTGGTGCCGGATTTGGTTCTGGTTCCCAGCTGGGAATGCCAGGATAAGAAGCATCACGGGGAGCATGAGCCGGTGCGTTCGGGGCACCCCAACTCGAGCCGGAGCATCCCTGCTCTGGCATGGCCGGCGGTGCCATGATCGGATGGGGAAACTGAGGCACGGAGCAGCCAGACCCAATACATTAAATCCCCGGGAAGGTTTAACCCCCGGATGCTTTTCCATGGGCGTCCGCGGCGTTTCCCCCACTGGGAGGTGCCACATCCCGCGGCGGCTTCACGCGCATCTCGGGACAGCTGGGAGCCCCCCAAAAATCAGAGCCAAGAGGGGGTGCGTGGGGGGCGTGGGAATGGGGGACCCTGCCCGGTGAATAACGCCGTGCCGGGGGATCGGCCACGGCCGTGCCCATCGCGCCGGATCCCGGCGTTAAGCAGCAGCAGCAGCAGCAGCAGCTCGTAGCAATTCTGAATTAAAACAAAGATAAAAAAAAACAACAAAAAAACCCCCCAACAAAACCACCAAAAAGCCCAACTCTGACCCCAAACGACCCCGCTAAGCGTGGTTTCTCCAGCGCAGGGAATTCGCTGGGATTTTTTCCCCCCCAGGGATTTAATCCCCGGCTCCGGCCGCGGGAAGCGGCAGAGGTTTGCTACGAGGGGGTCTCGCTGCGCCCAGGACCTCTGCAAAAATCCCCCCCCCAAACCCGGACATCCAACCGGCCTTTTTGGGGAAGAAAAGGGAAAATTGAGGGTTAGGCTTGAGCTGATTTTGTCCCTGACCCTGGTCCCACCTAATTCACGTTTATTTGTGCAAGCCGGGGTGCGATGCCGCGGCCGTGCCGCGACGCTGGGGGGTCCCTTTCCCGCCTCCCCCCGCGCTTTTCCACCTTCTCTGAATTTTTGTGATTTTTTTAATCTTTCTGCTAGAAAAGGCGACTTTTGAATTTTAGGGATTTTTTTTTCTTTTTTTTAATGCTAAAAAAAGGCGACTTTCCGGGTGGGAGCATCGCTGCCGTCGCCGCTGCCGAAGGACCAACCCATCGGCACCGACTCGAGGGGCTGCAGAATAAATCCCCTGGTCGGTGGATGAGGCAGAGCAGGGGGGGTTCGAGCGGCCGAGCCCAGCCTGGGCCCTCGCTGTCATCATTTATAAATACTAAATTTATAAATAAGGACCTTGACTATAAATAAGGACCCCCCCCAGGTCCTTATTCAAGCAGGGAGGATGCTGCATGGCAGAGATTCGACGCGAGGTTTCGGCACGGCGGCAAAGCCGATGCCCCAAGGCACCGTTTTGGGCTTAAAACCAAAAAAAATCTGCTTTAAAGCTGCTGCTTTTTGGGGGGGGGGGGGGAATAAAATCGACCCAAAATGCGAAGATGGGGCTGGTTGGAGCAGAGGCACTGGCACATGGCGTATCGCTGGGAGCTTGAAATGTGATTTTAATCCCGGTCACGCTAAGTATTCGGACTAATTAACTTCAGATTTGCCCGACACTCCTCCCCAAAAGCCGAATTCTTAATCTTTTAAAGAATATCTGTATTTTGCCCTCTAATCCCCACGGTTTTTAACAGCCGCGTCCCTGGGCTACATATAACGGAGAGGAAAAGTGAATTGTCCCCCCTCGGCACAGACCCGGACCCATGAACCGAGCCTGAGCTAAGCCCGAAAGAAATTTCAAGTTGCAAAGAGGAGTTTATACGACGATATAATTAAGTGGAATAAGAAGCGGGTTCCCTCGGCGGAGCCTTTCCCGTGGGAAAAGCCACGAAAATAACGCTGGGGGGGTTTCTCCCCTTGAAGGCGAAGCCGGGGGGAGGAGGGAGCCCCGGGATCGCTAACGGGGGGATGATGCTGAATTTGGGGTTGCAAAAAGGAGGCGCGAGCTGAAGCCCCGGGGGAGGAGGGAGCCGGGCGAGGGGGGCTCGGCGGCACCGGGGGATGCTCGGCCGCCGGCGGGGAAAGTTTCTGCCTGGTTTGGGGCTGCTGGCTCCAAAATGACGGGGCCGAGGGACGGAGGGAGGATAAAGAGCGAAGGAAAAACGAAAGAGAAGAGGGAGAGGAGTTTTCTCTTTCTCTTTTCCCCCTTTTTCTTTCTCTTTCCTTCCCCGCCAGCCCTTTCTCACCCGCTTTCACTTTCTTTCTTTTACTTTCTCTTTCTTCAGGCGCTCCTTTCTCTTTCTCTCCCTTCCCTTTTTCTTTCTCTTTCCCTTTTTGGTTTCTCTTTTTCGCTCTCTCCCGTTCTCACCTTTCTCTTTCTCTTTTGTCTTTACCGCTCAGGCTCCCTCGCTCCCTTCCTCCTTTCCCCTCTCCTTTCCTTTCCCCCGTTCCTCTTTTTTTGTTCCTGCACTTTTTCCTCCTCTTTTTTCCTCCCTTTCCCCTTTTTCTTTCCTTTTATTTTGTGCTCCCTCTTGCTCTTTTCCGCTTTTCCCCCTCCCTTTCTTTTCTGCCTTCACTCTCGCTCTTCCTCGCTCTCGCTGTTCTCTTTTTAGCACCCGCTCCCTCTTTTCCAGCCTCTCTCCTTTTCCAGCCTCTCTCCTTTTTTTGCATCCCCTCTCCTTGGGCACGCTCTCTTCTTCTTTTCCACCCTCTCTCCTTTTCCAGCCTCGCTCCCTCTTTCCAGCCTCTCTCCTTTCCCAGCCTCTCTCCCTCTTTTCCATCTCCGCTCCCTCTTTTCCAGCCTCTCTCCCTCTTTTCCAGCCTCTCCTTTTGCATCCCCTCTCCCCTTCTCCATCTTTGCTCCCTCTCTTACATCCCCTCTCCCTTTTTTGCATCCCCTCTCCTTTTCCATCCCCTCTCCTCTTTTGCAGCCTCTCTCCCTCTTTTACACTCTTCCTCTTTTCCATCCCCTCACCTTCTTTTACACCCTCTCTCCTTTTCCATCTCCTCTCCCTCTTTTCCACCCTCTGTCCTTGTCACCTTCTCATTTTCCATCCCCTCTCCCTCTTTTCCATCTTCTCGCCTTCTTTCCACCCTCTGTCCTTTTGCACCCTCTCCTTTTCCATCCCCTCTCCTCTTTTCCACACTCTCTCCTCTTTTCCCCATGCTCTCCCGTTCTTTTCCATCCCCTCTCCCTTCATTTTCCATCCCCTCTCCCTTCTTTTCCATCCCCTCTCCCTCTTTTACACACTCTCTCCTTCTTTTCCACGCTCTCTCCCTCTTTTCCATGCTCTCCCTTCTTTTCCATGCTATCCCTCTTTTCCACGCTCTCCCCTTCTTTTCCATCCCCTCTCCCTTCTTTTCCACACTCTCCCCTTCTTTCCATCCCTCTCCCCTTCTTTTCCATCCCTCTCCCCTTCTTTTCCATCCCCTCTCCCCTTCTTTTCCACGCTCTCTCCCTCTTTTCCACACTCTCCCCTTCTTTCTCACCCTCTCCCCTTCTTTTCCACGCTCTCCCCTTCTTTTCCATCCCTCTCCCCTTCTTTTCCATCCCCTCTCCCCTTCTTTTCCATCCCTCTCCCCTTCTTTTCCACGCTCTCTCCCTCTTTTCCACACTCTCCCCTTCTTTCTCACCCTCTCCCCTTCTTTTCCACGCTCTCCCCTTCTTTTTCCATCCCCTCTCCCCTTCTTTTCCATCCCCTCTCCCCTTCTTTTCCATGCTATCCCCTTTTCCACGCTCTCCCCTTCTTTTCCATCCCCTCTCCCTCTTTCCCACCCTCTCCCCTTCTTTCTCACCCTCTCCCCTTCTTTCCCACCTCCCCCCCCCGACCTCCCCCTTCCCTTCCCTTCCCTCTCCCCACCCCACCCCTTCCCTCCCGACCCTCTCCCCGTCCCTCTCCCGCACCTTCCCGCCGCATCCCGACGCGGAGGCACTTGCGGAGCCGGCAGTACTGGCACTGGTTGCGGTGGGGCTGCCGCACCGGGCAGTCGCGGCCGCCGCGGCAGCTGTACGAGAGGTTGCGCCGCACCGAGCGCTTGAAGAAGCTCTTGCAGCCCTCGCAGCTGAGCTGCCCGTAGTGCTTCCCGCTCGCCTTGTCCCCGCACACCAGGCAGTCCCCCGCGCCCTTCCCCGCCGCCTCCGGGCCGCCGGCTGCGGCGGGAGGAGGAGGAGGAGGAGGAGGAGGAGGAGGAAGAGGAGGCGGCTCCGGCCACGGCCCCGCCGCCAAGGCCATGCTGAAGGGGGGGGGGGGGGGTGGCGGTGGGGCCGGGAGGGAGCTTCCCCCCCCCCCCCCCCGCCCTCCTCCCCCCGGGGGGATAGGGGGTGTCTTGGGGAAGGGGGGGGATGGAGATGGAGGGGAGCCGGGGGGGGGGGGGGAAGGGGATGGAGTAGGGGAGAGCCGAGGTGGAGGGGTGGGAAAAAAGAGCCCCGGGATGGAAAGGGGGAATCTAGGGATGGAGAAGGGGAATCTAGGATGGAAAGAGGGGGTGGGGGGGTCCGGGGATGGAGAAGGGGGCTGGGATCGAGGGGGGAGCTGGGGATGGAGGAGGGAGTCCGGGGATGGAGAAGGGGAATCCGAGGATGGGAAAGGAGCCCCGGGATGAAGGGGGAGTCCGGGGATGGAGAAGGGGAGTCCGGGGATGGAGGGATGGGAAAGGAGCTCCGGGATGAAGGGGGAGTCCGGGGATGGAGAAGGGAGACCCGGGATGGAGGGGTGGGAAAGGAACCCGGGACAGAGAGACGAGTCCCGGGATCGAGGGGAGAGTCCGAGGATGGAGAGGGAGACCCGGGATGGAGGGGAGGGGTCCGGGATGGAGAAGGGCGTCCGGGATGGAGAGGGGAGCCGGGATGGAGAAGGGAGCCCGGGGATGGAGAGGGGAGCCCGGGGATGGAGAGGGGAGAAAGGAGCCCCGGAGCACGGAGAGCCCGGGACGGGGGAAAGGAGCCCCCGGGATCGGGAGAGGACCCCGGGCTGGGGGGAAAGGACCCCGGGCTGGAGGAGGAGCCCCTCCGGGAAGGGAGACCCCGGGCTGGGAAGGACCCCGGGGCGGCGGAGCAGCGGGCTCCGGGAGAGGGACGGGGAAGGCGGCGGAGCCGGCGGGAGGGGAGGGCAGGGACGGCGGAGTGCGGCGGGACGGAGGATGAGGAAGGACTGGCGGCGGAGGAGGAGGAGGAGGAGGAGGAGGAGGAGAAAGAGTAAAGTTAATTCTCCTCCCCGCGGGGGCTGCCCGGCGCCGCGGGAGGCTCCGGGGGGGCCGGGCTGGCGGCGGCGGGGGGGGGGGGGGGGCCGGCTCCCGGTGAGGGGGGGGGCGGCTCCCCGGGGCGGGGGTGGGTGGGGGGGTGTCCCGGCGGCCCGGGCAACCCCGGGGCGACTGACGCTGTCCCTGTCCCAGCCCTGGTCACGGCCCCGCGGGGAACCGGCCCGACCCACCCGCGGGCCGGCGGCGGCGGCAGGGAGCGCCCGGCCCCCCCGGGGGAGGAACCGGCCGCGCCGGGGGGCGGGCCCGGGGCGGGTGGGTGTCCACGGAGCCCCGTGCAAGGGGGGGGGGTGGGGGGGCGTGTGCGCGGAGCCGTGGGCACCCCGTGCGTGGGGGTGTGCTGGTGCCCGCCCACGGACCTCCGTGCAACGGGGGGGGGGGGGAGTGGGTGCAGGGACCTGGGTGTGCAAGGGGTGGGGGAGTGGGTGTGCGCAATGTGTGTGTGTGCAGTGACCCGAGTGTGCGACGTGCGTCTGTGTGCAGAGATCCGAGCGTGCAGTGTGTGTGTGTGCACGCGTGTAGGGATCTGAGTGTGCAATGTGCGTCTGTGCGTGGGCAGGAATCCACGTGTGCAACGTGTGCGTGTGCGCAGGGACCCCTGTGCCGCGGGCGGTGTGATGGGGTGTGCATGGACCCGTGCACGCGTGTGTGTGTGTGTGGTGTGTGCGCCCACGCGTGCCCGCGCACCCCCGCATTGCCCACGCCTGCACCGCCCCCCCCCACTCCCGGTCCCCACCCCGGTCCGCCGCGGGTCACGTGGCGCCGCCGCCAACACCCCCGACGCCCCGCCCGTATAAGTCCCGCCACGCCATATGAGGGCCTGTAGGGCGGGGCGTACCGCCGTCACCCGCCTCCCCGCTTCGGAGCGCCGAGGGAGGGGCGGAGGGCCGCAGCCAATCAGGCGACGCGGGGCGGGGTGAAGCGATGGGGCGTGGCCTATGCTGCGAGGGGGCAGGGCTCAAGAGGAGGGCGTGGCTTTCGGGGAGAGGGGCGGTGCTTGGGCTTAGCGCCAGGTGGGACCCCCAGGGAGAGGGGACAGGGATGGGGACAGGGATGGGGGCGGGGGGGTCCCCAGCCCTTAGCCCCCGCGTGGGGCCAAGACCTTAGCCCCTGCGCCCCGCAACGCGCCCCGGAGCCCTGGGAGGCGGGAAGGGCCCGCAAGGCCTTCTGGGAGCTGTAGTTCTGCCGGCGTCACGTGACGGGGGCGGAGGGGGCGGGGGGACTCCATCTCCCAGCGTGCTCAGCGGCGGAGCGGAGCCGGAGCGGCGCGCGGGTGAGGGCCGGGGGTGCACCCTGCATTGCATGGGGGGGGTCAGGGTGCACCCCCTGCGTTGCACAGAAGGGGGGGTGCACCCCTACATTGCATGGGGGGGTCGGGGGTGCACCCCTGCATTGCACACGGGGGGGTCGGGGGTGCACCCCCTGCGTTGCACACGGGAGGGGGTTTGGGGGTACACCCCCTGCATTGCATGGGGGGGGGTCGGGGGTGCACCCCCTGCATTGCACACGGGGGGGGGGGGGCGGGCCCTTCTGTCCCTGCTCCCCCTCTACGGGTCTGGTCCTGCAGAGCCCCCCCAAACCCACCCTGCCTTGACCCCCCCCCCCCCGTGCAACCCCACATCCTCCCTCCTGCCACCCCCATTTATGAGGTCCGATCCTGCAGAGCCCCCCCTCAAGACTCATCCCCCCATACAACCCCACACCCCCACCTCCTGCCACCCCCATAAACGGGGTCTGGTCCTGCAGAGCCCCCCCGCAAAACTCCCCCCCCCCCCCTTAACCCCCCCATGCAACCCCACATTCCCCCTTCCTACCACCCCTATAGATGGGGTCCGGTCCTGCAAACCCCCCCGCAAAATCATCACCCTTACCCCCCCCCCATGGAACCCCCCTATCCCCCCCTTCCTGTCACCCCCATATACAGGGTCTGCTCCCGCAGAGCCCCCCCAACCCCCCCCCCCCGTCTCTCCCTTGCAGCCCCCCTCTCTCCGGATGCGGGGTCCCCTCCTGACGGCCGCCGGCCGGGGGCTGTGGACCATGGGGGACGGCCCCCTGGCCCGCGCCATCCGCGCCAAGCTGGATGCGGCCCTGCAGCCCACCCACCTCCAAGTCCTGGACGAAAGCTCCCGCCACGGCGGCCCCCCCGGTGCCGAAACCCATTTCGCGGTGGTGGTGGTCAGCGGGCGCTTCGCCGGGTTGCCCCCGCTGCAACGGCATCGCCTGGTCCACGCCGCCCTTCGCGCCGAGCTAGCCGGACCCTTGCACGCCCTCGCCATCGTCGCCAGGACCCCCCAGCAATGGGAAAGCGACCCCCGCGTTCCCCCCCGACCCCCTTGTTTGGGGGGGTCCAAGCGGGAGCGCCGCGGGGACGGGGATTCGCCCAGGAAGCAATGACGGCGGCGCCGGGTCCCCGTCATGTGTCATGTCCCCCCCCCCAACTCCGGTGACACCGCGGCGGGGATGGAACCCACATTTGGGGGGGCAAAAATATCGGGGTGACCCCCCCCTACCCCACATCTCCCCCCTCCAGCCACCCCATGGGTCCCACCCTGACCCCATCCTCTCCCCTTCTGCCCACTCCCACCTTGGGGGGGGGGGGATATTTTGGGGGGGTGTCCCATGTCCGTTCCCCCCCCCCCATTTACTTTAATTTTTAAATAGATTGACCAGCTCGGGCGCGTCCCCCATCCCGCACCCCGGAAAATAAACGCTCCCTCGGGAGCAGCTCGGAACCGGCAGCTGGATAATCCTTCCCCACGGGATGGGGGATTTGGGGTCATTTGGGGTGATTTTGGGGTTTTTTTTTTTTTGCTTTTTCCGGTGGTTTTTTGTTTGTTTGTTTGTTTGTTTGTTTAATTAATTTACAAACATCTAAAAACTACAGCACGGCACGACTGCGTACGGACAGAACTACGGGGGTGCTCCCCGAAGGACCAGCTACACCGAAGGATGGGGGGGGGGGGGGGGAGGAGGAGGAGGAGGAGGAAGAGGAGATGAAGCACACGCCGCTCGATCGCTTAGGGGGGGGCTGCTCACGATGCTGGGGGGGGCTGCCCTAAATATTGGGGGCTGCCCGTGATGTTGGGGGGCTGCCGGGGGCCTCCGAAGCGCTTTTGCATAGACCAACACTTTCCATCCCTTGCTGGGGGACCGACCTGGGGGGGGGGGGCACAGCCCCAGGACCCCCCCCCCCCGTACCCCGCTTTTTTGGGGGGGGGGGGGATCCCAGCACTGCATCCGGGGGTTGCTTTGTGCTTTGCAAACCGCTGGTGGTTTTGTGCTCTGGGCTGAGGGGGGGGGGGAAAGGGGTGCAGGGAGGAAAAGGGGGTGCAAGGAGCACCCCACGCCCCCCCCCACCCCGTACCAGCACCCCTAAGAACGAAAATCCTTTAAAAACGAGGTAAAAAAAAAATAAATAAATGGCAGTTTTAGGAGTCCCCCAGCCCACTGCACCCCAAAACGCAGCTGTGCCCCCCCCCACATCCAAGGAGGGGGGGTCTGGGGCAGCCCTTGCACCCCCACCATGCACCCGAATCGGCGAGCGGGGAAGTGCCACGCGAAGGTCGGCAGCACCCATGGGTGACGCCTCGGGGCACCCAGCCGTGGCCGGGCAGTGCTTGGTGCAGGGGGGCCCCCACTGCACCCCAAAATTAGATGAAGGGCTGGGGCTGCGGTCAGGGGTTGCTGCACCCAGAGGTGCAACAGGCCGGCAGCACCCCGGGGTGCTGTGCTCAACGAGGGGCTCTGCACCCCAAGAGTTGGGCACCCCAAAGTGCTGGGCACCCCGGGGTGCTGTGCTCAACGAGGGGCTCTGCACCCCAAGAGTTGGGCACCCCAAAGTGCTGGGCACCCCGAGGTGCTGTGCACGCTGAGGCACCGTGCACCCCAAGGGGCTTTGCACCCCCAGATGCCGTGCACCCCAAGGCAGCATGCACCCTAAAATGCCACACAAACCGAAGCGTCATGCACCCCGAAGTGCCGTGCACCCCAAAAGGTTGTGCACCCCAAAGTGCCGTGCACCCCAAGAGGTCGTGTGCACCCTAAAATGCCATGCAGCCCTGAGGGGTTCTGCAGCAGGAGGTGTGGTGCACCCCGAAGTACCCCAAGGGTCGTGCACCCCAAGGGTCGTGCACCCCAACATGCCGTTCAACCCAACAAACCATGCACCCCAAAGGGATTTGCACCCCAACATGCAATGCACCTCGACGTGCCCTGCACCCCAAAGGGTTGTGCACCCCAAGGCATGCACCCCAAAGAGCTGAGCTCCCCAAGGTGTGCACCCCAAAGAGCTGAGCTCCCCAATGTGCCGTGCACCCCAAAGGGTTGTGCACCCCAAAGGGCTGAGCTCCCCAATGTGCCGTGCACCCCAAAGGGTTGTGCACCCCAAGGCGTGCACCCCAAAGGGCTGAGCTCCCCAATGTGCCCTGCACCCCAAAGGGCTGTGCACCCCAAGGCGTGCACCCTAATGTGCTGTGCCCCCCGAGGCATTGTGCGTGCCCAGGGGCTGTGCACCCCAAGGGGTCCTGCCACCCCAAAGGCCGTGCACCCCAAGGTGCCCCCCCAATCCTCCTGGGGTGCAGAGGGAGACCCCTTCACCTGCTGACCTCACCCCGGGCAGCGCTGGACACCGTCCTTACGGTTGGGGAAACTGAGTCACGGAGCTGCCACCGCCCCATCCCTGCCATGGGGCTGAGGATGGAGCCTTCATCCTCTTCCTCCTCCTCCTCCTCCTCCTCCCCATCCCAGCAGGGCTGCTGGGGGGGGGCACAGGGCCTGTCGCACCCCCGCCGCAAGGCCGAGGCCCCCCCTGACCCCCCCCCCCTCAGCCCCCGCAGCCCCCCAGGAGCGAGCAGCTATTCACAGAGGGGATGACACCGAGAAAAGAAATGGGGGGCTTGGAGGGGGAGGGGGGGGGCAGGGGTTTTTTGGGGGGGGCCAAGTGCAAATGAAAAAGATCCCAAATGCTCCAAGAAGACGTTTCACAGTGTCTAACGAGATTAATCACCCGGGGGGGGGGGGGGGGGGGCAGGGAGGGGAGCTGGGATTTGGGGGGGGGGGGGGATGGCACAGGGAGGGAGGGGGGAGGAGGGGGGGGTCCCTCTCCCCCAGCCCCCCCCCCCCATCACTGCAAGACTTGCCCCCGAGTTTCCGGCAATTTCAAGGCGAGGGAGCTGCCGAGGGCGAGGGCGGCGGAGGCCAGGAGGATGGGCACCGCCTTGGTGATGCCCACGAAGGAGGTGAAGATGCTGATGCCCAGCACGGCCGCCAGCTTGCAGAGCGCGTTGAGGAAGCCGAAGGCCGTCGTCCTGCGGGTACGGGGACAACGGGATGGGGGGGGGGGGGGTTCCCAAGGGACCGCTTCTGTCCCGCATCCCCTGGGCTGCGGCCACGGCGTGCAGGCGGCACCCGAAAACTCGCACCCGGCACCCGGTGCTTTGCAGCCAGCGCTCAAAACCTTGTACCCAGCAGCCGGCACCCCGTAACTGGCAGCCGGCACCTCATAACTGGTAGCCGGCACCCCATAACTGGCAGCCGGCAGCCAGCACTCCAGACCTCACATCTGGCACCCAAAACTTTGCAGCCAGCACCCCACACCTGGCACCTGGCAACCAAAACCTGGCACCTGGCAACCAAAACCTGGCAGCCCACATCTTGCAACCGGCACCCAAAACCTTGCATCTAGCACCGCATGCCTTGCACCTAGCACCCGAAACCTCACCCCTAGCACCCAACACCTCGCACCTAGCACCCAAAACCTCACCCCTAGCACCCAACACCTCACACCTAGCACTCAAAACCTCACCCCTAGCACCCAACACCTCGCACCTAGCACCCAAAACCTCACCCCCAGCACCCCACGTCTTGCAGCCAGCACCCAAAACCTCGCCCCCAGCATCCCACATCTGGCACCCAGCACCCAAGACCTCACACATGGCACCCAAAACCTCACCCCTGGCACCCCACATCTTGCAACCAGCACCCAAAACCTTGCATCTAGCGCCCGACGCCTTGCACCTGGCACCCGAAACCTCACCCCCAGGACCCAAATCTGGCACCCAGCACCCAAAACCTCACACCTGGCACCCTACGTCTTGCACCCAGCACCCAAGACCTCACACCTGGCACCCCACATCTTGCAACCAGCACCCAAAACCTCCCAACCGGCACCCAAAACCTCCCACTTGCCATCCCAGCTCTTGCACCCAGCACCCCACCCCTCGCCCCCAGCACCCTTGCGCCTTGCCCCCTGCCAGGCGCCGGCCGTGGGGCCGCCCGCACCTCTTGTCGGAGGGGTAGAGCTCCACGGTGAGCACGTCGAGGGCGTTCCAGGAGGCGATGCTGACGCCGCCGAAGAGGCAGAGCAGCGCGATCATGGCCGACTCGCTGTTGCCGAAGGAGAGGAAGAAGCAGCTGACGCAGGACATGACGCTGGAGCCGGCTGCGGTGGGACACGGGGGACACGTCAGGGCCGGGAGAGGAGACGAGCGTCCTCCCCACCCGCCGCATCGGGGAGGGGAAACTGAGGCAGGAGGTCACAGGGTGGTTTGGGTCGGAAGGGACCTTCGAAGGCCATCCAGTCCCAGCCCCTGCCACGAGCAGGGACGTCTGCCACTAGATCAGGTTGCTCAGAGCCCCCTCCAACCTGGCCTGGAACGTCTCCAGGGACGGGGCATCTCCCACCTCGCTGGGCAACCCGTGCCGGTGCCTCAGCACCCTCAGCCTCAAACACTTCTTCCTTAATGCCCACCCAGCATGCGAAGGCGGCCAATCTTGTCCATGAGGAGGGCCGAGACGATGTTCCCGGGGAGGACGGCCAAGGTGCCCAAGAAGCTGACGAAGTAGATCATGTAGGCGTTGTTGTCGTCGCTGAAGTCCAGCTGGCAGCCCTCCTTGTTGTGCAGGAAGGTGCTGTTCACCACCTGGCTGTTGATGAACTTGTACTCAAAGAGATCTGTTGGGATGGAGAAGGGGTTTGGTGGGGTCACCCCCATCTCCAGCACCCCCTTGGGGACCACCCTGACCCCCCTCCTACCTGGTGGGTCACCCCCATCTCCAGCACCCTCTTAGGGACCACCCTGACCCCCCTCCTACCTGGTGGGTCACCCCCATCTCCAGCACCCCCTTGGGACCACCCTGACCCCCCCCCCCCCCCCCCCCCCCCACCACCCTGACCCCCCTCCTACCTGGTGGGTCACCCCCATCTCCAGCACCCCCTTGGGGACCACCCTGACCCCCCTCCTACCTGGTGGGTCACCCCCATCTCCATCACCCCCTTGGGACCACCCTGACCCCCCTCCTACCTGGTGGGTCACCCCCATCTCCAGCACCCTCTTAGGGACCACCCTGACCCCCCTCCTACCTGGTGGGTCACCCCCAACTCCATCACCCCCTTGGGGACCCCCCTGACCCCCCTCCTACCTGGTGGGTCACCCCCATCTCCATCACCCCCTTGGGGACCACCCTGACCCCCCTCCTACCTGGTGGGTCACCCCCATCTCCATCACCCCCTTGGGGACCCCCCTGCCCCCCCCCACCTGTGTTGTAGAAGACGGTGGAGATGAAGGTGCAGTTCTTGAAGAAGGTGTTGCTGGAGGTGATGTCCTCGAAGTAGCACTCCTCGAAGAGCGAGTCCTCGAACGTCACCGACTTCATCTTCAGGCCGATGAACCTGGGGGGGTTGGACAGGGGAGGGGGGAAGAGCCCAGCTCATCACCTCCACTCACGCAACGAGCGGGCCCGGCCTCAGCCCCCCCCCCGGACGCACTTGTCGTTGAAGTACTCCCCGCCCTGGTGGATCTGGTTCTCCAGGGTGAAGTTGAAGGTGAAGTGCCGGACCTTCTCGTGGGTGAAGAGCTTGGTGCGCGAGGCGTACTCGATGTTCTGCAGGTGCTTGATCATGTCCGGGAACCAGACGGTCAGCCCGTAGTAGCTGCGGGGAGAAAGGGGCTGAGCCCGGGCACCGCGACGCCCATCCCGTCCCAGTGCTGCCAGTCCCGTCCCAGTGCTGCCCATCCTGCTGCCAGTCCCATCCCAGTACAGCCAGTCCCGTCCCAGTGCTGCACGTCCTATCCCAGTGCTGCTCATCCCATCCCAGTGCTGCCTGTCCTGCTGCCAGTCCCATCCCAGTGCTGCCCATCCCATCCCAGTGCTGCCTGTCCTGCTGCCAGTCCCATCCCAGTGCTGCCCATCCCATCCCAGTGCTGCCCATCCTGCTGCCAGTCCCATCCCAGTACTGCTCATCCCATCCCAGTGCTGCCAGCCCCATCCCAGTGCTGCCTGTCCCACTGGAGTCCCATCCCAGCACTGCTCATCATATCCCAGTGCTGCCAGTCTTGTCCCAGTGGTGCCAGTCCTGTCCCAGTCCTGTCCCAGTCTCATCCCAGCACTGCTCATCCCATCCCAGTCCTGTCCCGTCCCAGTCCCATCCCAGCACTGCCAGTCCCATCCCAGTCTCATCCCAGTGCTGCCCATCCCATCCCAGTGCTGCCAGTCTCATCCCAGTCCCATCCCAGTCCTACCCAGCACTGCTCATCCCATCCCAGTGCTGCCAGTCCTGTCCCAGTCCCATCCCAGTCTCATCCCAGCACTGCCAGTCCCATCCCAGTGCTGCCAGTCTCGTCCCAGTCCCGTCCCAGTCCCATCCCAGCGCCGCTCATCCCATCCCAGTGCTGCCAGTTTCATCCCAGCGCTGCCAGCCCTGTCCCAGTCCCATCCCAGTGCCGCCCATCCCATTCCAGCGCTGCCAGTCCCGTCCCAGTCCCATCCCAGCGCTGCCCGGCTCCAGCCACGCCGCGGGCTGACAGCACCCCTGGGTGCCCCCGGGGTCCCCCCGGCCCCACCTGAAGGACATGGTGAACCACACGGCCATCATCATCAGCGTGACGCGGCGGTACTCGGGCGCGAAGCACTGCTGGAAGTTGCTCCAGACCTGCGAGGGGGGGGGACACGGGGACACGAGAGGTGACGAGGGGACACGAGAGGTGACGAGGGACGCGGCGGGGGAGGATCCGGCCTCACCTGCTGCGAGAGGTTGAGGAATCGGACGAGCCAGCGCCGGTACCACGTGCCGGTGTCCGACTGGATCTCGATGAGCTCGTCCTCCCGCTTGATGGTCTTGATGTGGGTGACCTGGGGGGGTGGTGATGGGGGGGGGGACACACAGAGGATGGGACACAGTTTGGGGACACTGGGAAGCGCCAGCCTCGGCCAAGGCTCCCAGGTGAGACCTGTCCCCACCTTGTGCCTCAGTTTCCCCACCTCTTAAAGCAGGGCTGACCTCCTCCGGGCGGTGCTTTTCCCGGAGGTGGGAATTTGCAGCCCCCTGCTCCTGGAGGAGCCCACCCCCGGGCTGCTGGGTGCCCGGAGGCTCAGCCCCGGGGTGGGGGCACCTTACCGAGAAGACCCTCTCGGGGTGGCCCTTGGCCCGCATGTTGGTGTCGTGGACCTGCTTCAGCACCATCCAGGCCTCGTCGTGCTTGCCGTTCTGCGAGGCAGAGCCCGGGCTCGCCCTGGGACCAGTCCTGCCCGCGCCCACCACCCCCGCGGGGGTCCCTGCCTGGGTCCCACCACCCCCTCGGGGGTCCCTGCCTGGGTCCCGCCACCGCCATCGCCCACTCAGGGTCCCACCACCCCCTCGGGGGTCCCTGCCTGGGTCCCGCCACCGCCATCACCCACTCAGGGTCCCACCACCCACTCGGGGGTCCCTGCCTGGGTCCCTCCACTGCCATCACCCACTCAGGGTCCCTGCTTGGGTCCCGTCACCCACTTGGGGGTCCCTGTGTGGGTGACCCAATCTCTATCACCCACTTGGGGTGCCTGCTTGGGTCCCCCCTTTTCCACCACCCAGTCAGGGACCCTGTCCAGGTCCCACCACCCACCTGGGGGGTCCCTGCCTGGGTCCTGCCACCCACTTGGGGGTCCCCGCATGGGTCCCTCCTTCTCCATCACCCACTCAGGGTCCCTGCCCAGGTCCCACCACCCACCTGGGGGGTCTCCTGCCTGGATCCCATCACCCACTTAGGGGTCCCTGCCCAGGTCCCCCTATCTCCATCACCTGCTCCAGGGTCCCTGCTCGGGTCCCACCACCCACTTGGGGGTCCCTGCCTGGGTCCCTCCATCTCCGTCACCCACTCAGAGTCCCACCACCCACTTGGGGGTCCCTGCCCAGTTCCATTCATCTCCACCACCCACTTGGGGGTCCCTGCCCAGTTCCATTCATCTCCACCACCCACTTGGGGGTCCCTGCCCAGTTCCACCCATCTCCATCACCCACTCGGGGTCCGTGCCTGGGTCCCCCTCATCTCCATCACCCACTGGGGGTCCCTGCCCAGTTCCACCCATCTCCATCACCCACTGGGGGTCCGTACCTGGGTCCTCCCATCTCTGCCGCCAGCTCATGGTGGGGAGCTGGGCAGGGACCCCCCCACCACCCGGTCAGGGTCCCTGCTTGCACCCCCAACTCCACCATCCCCCCGCAGCAGGATACGGCCCTGCACCCCCCCAGGTCCGCTCACCTCCAGGAAGAAGCGGGGGCTCTCGGGCATGGTGGTGAGCGCCCCGATGGCAAAGACCGAGGGGAAGGCGCAGACCAGGACGAAGACCCTCCAGCTGTGGAACTGGTACGCCGAGCCCATCTGGAAGCTCCAGCCTGCGGAGACGGGACAGGACAGAGTGGTGGTGCTGAGACCCACCAAACTCGCCGCATGCTCCGGTACCGGGAGGCTCTTACCGTAGTGGGGGATGATGGCCCAAGCCATGGCGGAGGCGTAGATGCCCCCGATCATCCAGAACATGCAGAGCCAGCTCAGGTGCTCCCCGCGCTTCTCCTGCGCCAGGAACTCCGAGAAGTAGGAGAAGACGATGGGGATGGAGCCGCCGATGCTGGGGGATGGAGGGCAGAACGGCATCACCGCCTGCCCCGGCATCCCCACCGCCGCGGCAAACGGAGGGGGGGTTTCGGCACGGCAAGGGAGCAAGAGGGAGCTCAGCCCCCCAACATGGGGGGCTCAGACGCCTGGGTCCCCTACGCGGCGCCGTGCCCCCCCTTACCCCACGCCCGAGAGGAGGCGGCAGAAGAGGAAGGTGCCGTAGCCTTGGACGAAGGAGGAGAAGAAGGCGAAGACGCTGTTGACGGAGAGGGAGATGAGGAGGCACTGCCTTCGGCCCAGGCGGTCGGCCAGCCCGCCCCACAGGAAGGCGCCCACCATCATGCCCAGGTACACGATGAGCCCTGGGGGGGGACGACACACATACGGTGCCATCAGTCCCGGGGGACCCGAGGACCCGCACCCCGAGTCACCCGGTGCAGGGTGACGGCAATCGGGGTGGGGGCTCGGTGCTGGGGGGCCATGGGGGTGGCGGTGACCCCCCCCCCCAACAAGCTGAGCACAGCCAGGACGCCTGGGTCCCCTCGCAGGGAGGGGGAACCAGCCCCCACGTACAAGCAGGGGGGTGGAGGGCGGACATCTGGGTTGCCCCCCCTGCTCCGCTCGGGGACCATGGGACAGGGGGGCAGAGATGCCCCCAGCCCCAGCCGGCTCCCCAGGACCCCCCATACCCTCCGCATCCAGCCCCTACTCCTGCCCGAGTTTGCCAGGTCTCGGGGGGGGACACACACCGGTAACACCTGGGATGGGGGGGTTCTCGGGCTGCAGCGGGCACCGCAGAGAAGGGGGAGCGCGCCGCAGTGCGGCCAACGCAGCCGCCCGCAGCCCCCCCAAACCCGCTCTCAGCATCCCCTTATCAGCCCCGGGCAGGAGGGATGGGGGGGGCTCTGCCTCAGCCCCCCCGCCGCCGTGCCCGGCTGCAGCGGGGAGATAAGCTGGGGGGCTGCGGGGCCGGGGGGTCGTGAGTCACGGCCCAACTGCGCAGCGGCGGTCACCCCCCCTGGCCCCCCGCTCCCCGTTGCTCAGGTGGGGACCAGTGTGGGACTGGGAGGAGGAGGAGGATGGTGGTAGCCCTACAGCCGGGGGGGTTCCCATCACCACCCCCGTGTCCCTCCTTGTCCCCACATCTCCTTCCGACTCCCCACATCTCACTCTGCATCTCCATGCCCCCCCATCGTGTCCATCCCCCATCTTGTGGTGTCCCCCCATACCCCATGTCCCTCCGCACCCCCCTGGATCGTGCCCCACGTGTCCTCCCACACCCCCCGTGTCCCCCTGTACCCCCAAATCTCCTTGTGTCCCTCCACAGCTATGTCCCCCATGTTGCCTGCGTGCCCCCCGTAGCCCCACATCTCCTGTGTCCCCCCACACCTCCCTGTGTCCCCCAGTACCCACCTCTCCCTCTGTCCTGCCATCTCCCCCACATTTGCTCACGTCCCACCGTCCCCCCATACCCGCTGTGACCCTCCGTATGCCCCATGTCCCCCCACATCTCCCTGAGTCCCCCTCGTCCCCCATGTCCTTCCCCATCCCCACACTCCCTGTGCCCCCCACCTCCCCCTGTGCCTCTCTGATCCCCGCACGTCCCCATGCTCCCCGGCGTCCCCGTGTCCCCCCATGTCCTCTCACATCCCCGCGTGCCCTCATGTCCCTCCAGATCCCCACAGCTCCCAGGGCCCCCCGCGTCCCTCCACATCCCTCTCTCTGCTCATGGTCCCCCATGTCCCCTACGTCCTTCCATGTCCCCATCTGCTCGTGTCTCCCCACATCTCCCTGGGTCCCCGCATCCCTCGTGTCGCCCCATATCCCACGTGTCCCTCCATATCCCCTTACCTGCTCATGTCACCCCATATCCTCTATCTGCTCATGTTCCCCGTACCCGTGTCCCCCGTAGCGCCATCTGCTCTTGTCCCCCATCCCCTCCATGTCCCTCCATCTCCTCATCTGCTCATGTCCCCCCATATCCCCTATGTCCTTCCACGTTCCCATCTGCTCGTCTCTCCCCACGTCTCCGCGTGTCCCCCCATCCCTTCTGTGTCCCTCTATATCCCCCCATCTCCTTGTGTCACCCCATATCCCCTGTCTGCTCGTGTCCCCCATACCCTCTGTGTCCCTTCATCTCCCCATCCGCTCATGTGCCCCCACATCCCCTGTCCCTCCATGTCCCCCTGTCCCTCGTGCCCCCCACATCCCACGAGTCCCTTCCATACCCCTCTACCTGCTCCTGTCCCCCCACCTCTCGCCACGGCCCCCCATCCCCTCCTCACCCAGCATGCCCTTGTTGGAGTCGGAGAGGCACATGTCCTTCTCGGCGCTGGGCAGGACGAAGCCCACCACGAAGACCTCCACGCCGTCGGCCATGAGGGCCAGTCCCAGGACGAAGTAGAGGGTCCACTGGAAGCGGCCGTGGCCGCACTCCTGCAGGATGAGCTCGTACTGCTGCGCCAGCTCCTCCTTGTCCTTCCGTCGCTGTCCCTCGCTGTCGTCGAAGGCGCCGACGGCCGCCTCGGCCCCCAGCCGCTCCCCGGTTTTCAGCGAGTCGTGCCGGGGGATGCCCTGGTACTCGCCCTCGTAGATCTCGTCCTCCTCGTCGTGACCCTCGGTGGCATCGCTTGAAGCCCCCTCCTCTTCGTTGGCCCCCTCGCCCCCCCGGTAGTAGCCGTCCTGGGGCGGGTAATCTTCATCGTCCTCCTCTTCCTCGAAGCGGGAGTAGGAGCGCTTGGTGTACTCGTCCTGCACGCGGTCCATGCCCTTGCTCACCTTCTTGGCCGCGTGTTTCTTCACCTCCTTGGCGATGTCCTTGGCGCCCCGGATGAACGCCGTCCGGTCTCGGAAGCTCTCATCCATGGTGCCGGTGGGATCGGCCGGGACACCGGGATGGGGTGGGGGGGGTGGGTCTCTGTGTCGGGGGCTGCGCCCTCACGCCCGGGGGCCACGGTGGGATGCGGGGAGACGGGCGACGGCGCTACCCATCCGCGTGGCACCGGCTGGGTGGGGACGCGGGAGGACCTCGGACGCCGGCCCGGACCTGAGGAGCGCAGACACAAGCAGGGGCCGTTTTAGGGTGGGAACGGCCCCGCGTCCCACCTCACCCTGGGGTTTGCTCCGCTCTGAGCTCCCCCCACCAGTACCTGCGGCACTTTTTCGCCATCTTGGATGGAAACAGGAGGATTTGGGGTACCCCCGCCCCACGGCGAGGTGGCAGCGGGGCTCACCTCAGGGCAGGCACCTGGGCACAGCGAGCCCAGCTCGGGGCCAGGCACCCACAGCGGGGGCCGGGATGGGGACAGCTCGGGGGACACCGGGTCCGTGCCAGCCCCGCCATGCTCGGGTGCCCTCTCCCTCGCTTGGAGGATCAAAGCTCTCATGGGTGCCCACGTTTCAGTAGGATTTAGACACCCGTTGGCCTCAGGGTGGGATCCAAGGTGGATTCTCCAGTGTCTAACAACGTGGCTGAGCACAAGCCGCCACGGCGCCCGTTTGCCTCCCCCTGTCTCTTTTCCCCAGCTGCCCATTTGAACCAAAACCCACCGGCGCTTCCTAAATAAAATGAATCTGCGGGAGAAGGGAGCGCGGCACCCGCGGGTTCGATACGGCGAGAGGGAGGACAGATCCACACGGACAAACAAGACTAGCTGAAAGACGAGGGGGTTGGCCCATGTCTCCCCTGCCATTGCAAGGCCACCTGCCCCATCCGCCCACCCAGGGACCCCGGTGTCCCTTGGGGATGACGGGATCCAAGCCTGGAGCTCTGCAGGGAGCAATGCCCTCCAGCTTGGACCCACGGCCGGAATCCCCGCAGTGACGGATCCCAGCAGGGAGCAGGGGGGTCCCACAGGCCCTCCATCCCCCCCCCCGACAGGACAGAGCCCCCCAGGCCATGGGGACCCCCCTGTCCCCACCGCTGCCCCCCTGCCAGCCCACCCAGCCCATTGAGGGCAAAGGCCCCGCCATCCTCTCAATGGGGCTGGGAAGGTGCGGCCGGGCCAAGGACCAATGAGCTCCAGGGGGTGTGGCCACCCCACCCAGCATCAATGGGGCCATGGAGGCATGGCCCAGCTGTTCAGCCAATGAGCTTCAGGGGGTGTGGCCACACAGCTGCATCCCCCCCACCCCCAGCTGAGGGCACCCTTGGGCAGAGGCAGGGGGTCACAGCGCTGGGGTCGGGGGGACCCCGGGGACCCCACTAGGGTGGCTCAGCTGACCCCAGCAGGGCACACGGTGACCCCAAGGGTGGCAGGGTCCCCGATGACAGCGCGGGCCGGGGACACCCCTGCCCATGGCCAGCGGGAGGGGGACCCCCCACTGCACCCCCGGGCTGGGCTGCAGCCCGGATCCGGCCTTCCCGCGTCCATCCCCACGAGAGACAGAGGACAAGGGAGCTGGGGGGGACCCGGGATTGCACGTCACCACCAAACACTAGGCCAGCAGCAGGCCTGGACCAAAGCCCCCCATTTCCTTGGGAACCGTGGGATGGAGCAGCACCAGCACCGGAGGGATAAGGGGGCCAGCCCCCCCAAGGGCACAGGGGTCCCCAAAGCCTTCCAGGGCAGCCCCAGCGCTGCGTGGCAGTGCCCGGGTCAGGGGGCTCAAGGAGGCACGTTTGCGACAGCAGTTCCTTGGAGGGCTCCCGGGCTGGCTGACGGTGACCTAGCTGCGTCCCCGGCTCTGACACGGCTGCCCAAGCCTGGTCGCGGTGGCAGAGCGGGCGCCAGGGACCACGTGTGCCGGGCCACGCTCCCTGGGGAGGCTTCCAGAAGGGATTTGGCTGCGGGTTGTGTTTGGCGAGAGACGCTAGCGTCGGCAGAAGCTGAACCAGCCGCCTGGGGCAGAGCCAGTGGGTGCTGGCGGCACCCTGAGCACCCCTGGGGTCTGGCCTTTGGGGAGGAGAGGGGGCGTCCGGATACATCCCAGAGGCTCTAATCTGCGGGTGGCATCTCCCTGTCCCCCCACATCCCAGGCATCCTGCACCCCCCTTCCTCAGCCCAGCGTCCGTGCCCCCCCCCTCCACGGGCTGCGAAGGCCAAGGGCAGGCAGCATACCCTCTGAGCCTCACAGAGCCCAGCTCAGCTCGTGACAGGGATGGACCCGCAGACCCCTGGCCTGGGCAGCAGGCACGGGCGCTGCTGACCCAGCCGTGGGGGCTGGCGCGACCCCCCCAAAAGGCTATTTTTATCTCTGGCAGCAGCCAGGCGCGGACGGCGAGGCAGGAGTTGAGCCGCAGGGAGAGGGACGCAGCCGGCACCGTGTCCCCGCTCCCCCAGCGAGGGGACAGGGCATGGCGAGGAAGCTAAAATTAGCCCTTCCGAAATAGCCGGGGCTGTCGGCAGCGCACCCCCCGGGGCGGGAGCCCACACCGGCTCTGCGCAGCCAGCAAGGACCCGGGGACAGTGCGGGGACGGTGCTGCGGCATAGCACGGCCCCCCCAATTTCTGAATGAAGCCGGGCAGGCGCTTTTAAGCGGCGTCAAATCGCTAATTCACCCACTGCCCTCTCCTCCCCAGCCGGCTGGGAGCAACCCCGGCCCCGTGCCCGTCCCGGGGAGCCCTCGGTCCCCTCCTTGGATTAAATCCGTCGGCACCCGAGGCCCCTGGAAGGAGCCGATTCATGGCCAAGGTCATTTTGCTCCAGCCGGGCTGGCGGCTCCCTGCAGTGCCTCCCAATGCGGCCGTGCCGCGGGACGCCGTTATACGGACCGGGACGTATAGGGAACCGGCAAAAGGAAGAGGGGAGCAGAGAGAGGCCAAATACCTGCTGAGGAAGAGGACGGGCCAGGGAGCAAGGTCACAGCCCGGCTCTGTGACGGAGAGGCTGCTCTGCACGAGCCGGGGGGGCCTCGAGCAGCCGAGCCAACGCCACACGTCAGCGACAGATGCTTTTGAGATCAGGGGTTTGATTTCACAAGGAAGTCAGAAAGCACATCGACCGTAGCCACCCTATATGCAAGAGACGGGGGGGGTGGGGGGGGTGGGTCCCAAAAATGCTCTTCTGGTTGCAAAAACACGCCGCTGGCCCGGCCAGCCCCATCCTGGCGTTAGCCGGAGCAGTCACCACCAGCCCTAGACAAGGTTATTGGACTCTGGACCTGTTTCCCCCTGCCATGCGTCCAACCGGAGCCAGCGATCGATGCAGTCCTGCCTCGCCGCACACCCTGAAACCCCCCCGGGAGGTCCCACGTTAGGGCTCGTCTGGGTCCGGGTCCGGGTCCTCCCCCCCGCAGCCCCCAGCCTTTTTGCATTATGGCAAGAACATGGCGACAAGGGAGAAGAGTTTTTAAATCGCCTGTGTCCAAGGTCATCTTCCAACAACCCCCCCTTGCCACCCCCAGAGAGCTGCGCCGCTCCCCCTCCCCAAAACCCGCCGGTACCACCACGATAAACATCCATCCCTGCGACGAAATCCCAATCCCCATCGGCAGAGATTCCCCGGCCATGCGATGGCACGGGAGGGATGACAAGAGGCTATTAAACACGCACATCAAAAGACAGAGCAAGGCTAGAGGCAAGGTTTTCCAGGACAAAATGGCCACACCAAGTGGAAAGGAGAAGCCGAACCCCTGATCCGTCAGACGGCAGCTCCGAGGATGCTAATTAAAAGCAGCGGGGAGAGGAGGGGGATCTGCCTTATAAAAGGCATTTCTTTCTCTCCTTACCTGTTTCAGCCCTCGCTCCGCTCCAGCCCTCCTTTCGGCGTCTGCCTCCTGCGCTGCGAGGAAGGATGCTCCGCCAGGGATACGGCAAGAAAATAGCTCACGGGTACCAGACCCAGCGTTAACGCCGCAGCCTCCGACACACACGCTGAGCACTGGGAGAGTCCATTGCAACAGCCCAGGGAAGGGAGGCGGCGGGGAGGGCTGTGCGACAGCAAACAGCGAGCCGGGGGGGCGGGGGGGACACGGGACCGGCAGGAGGATGGGGGGCTCGCCCCTCGCCTTCGCTTATTAGCGAAGCCAAAGGGAGGGCGATGCCTCCCCCGGGCCGCCCACGTTTGCGGGGAGCTCCCTCGGGAGCGGGGTTCCCGTGTCGGAGCTGCTGGGTTGAACCTGCTCCGGTGACTGCGGAGGCGAGCGTGGCTAACGGGGGGCACGAGCTGCCGGCCCCCGGTTCCCCTCCCCGGGGATTTGCGGTGGCGTAAAGGCGAAGCCGTGAGGATTTGGCGGCGCTCAGACCCTCTATGGCAACCTCTCCTCCTGCCGCCCACCGCAGCCGCAGGCAGGCAGGCAGGCAGGCAGGCAGGCAGGCAGCGCGGCGGATGGAAACGCAGCCTGGCAAATCTGAGTCACGGCCTCCTCGGGGGTGAATTTTGATTTCTTTGGATCAAACTGTCTCCGCCTGGGCTGGCCAGATCCGGCCCCTCCGTTGTGACAGGGCACAAACGCCTCCGGACGCCTTTTTGGGGGGTGCGAGGAGGAATGCAGTTCTTGGGGGGAGGCAAACTGAGGTCCGGGGTACCCAAACCAAACCCGATTTGCCCCGGGTCGCTCACTGACGGTGGGAAACGGGGACCTCGAGCGCTCCAGCCCAGCTCCCTCCCAGGGGATGTGGGGCACAGAGCACTCCCAGTACCCGGGCTGCTCCGGCCGGGGCCGGGTTCGGAGCAGGGGGGATCCCCACGCTGAGCAGGGCCGGGAGCGCTCGCACAAGTGAGCCCCTTCCTCTTGCATCCCACATGCAATGAGTTGAGCCGGTCTCAAGCTTCCAGGACGTTAGCCCCAAAGCCACGCGATCCATCGGCAGAGCCGGGTACGGGGCCAGGCTTCCTGTGCCCTGGTTGTGCCGAGCTCATGGTAGCTCGGGCAGGAACCGGACCCCAGCGGGAGACCGTCCTTTAACGAGAGGAGGAGGAGGAGGAGGAGGAAAGCGTGCTCGAGGCCGAAATAAGCACAGCGAGGGTAGGAACGAGTGCCCGGGCTGACGTGAACAGCCATGCAAGTGGGACTTCAGCTCGCAGACCCAGCAAACAAGGCCGGGGACCAGTCCACACCAGTGGTACCAGCACAGGGAAGGATTTAGGAAACTGGAAGCTGAGAAATAATCGAGATCCTGTTGGAAATAACCCCAAAAGGGGGAACGGAGGTGAGCTACTGGGGTCTGTAACCCAGCCGAAAGGGGCTGGGCTGGGACAGGGCTGCAGCAGGCTGAGGACGTGAGCTGGAAAGCCCACCCCATCTCCCCCCGCATGGGTGGCTGCACCCAGGGCTGGGTGCCCGCTCTGACATCGCCGCATCCGGGCTGCAGGGCTAATTACACGCCAAACGAGCCCCGGCACGGAGCCTCATTGGCCTGGGTCGGACTGCTGAGCGCTGCTTCCTCGGGGCCACCGAGTCCCGTCAAGCTATGACTCATGTGCCACATTGTCACCGGCAAATCTCCGCGTCCCTCTTCTCTTCTGTCTCTGTGTCGGAGCAGCCGCGAGCTCGCAGTCAGCCCCAAGGCTTCAATGCATATAACCGGCGTAAAACGCGTCGCAGCAGGGACAGGGGAACGGCTCTTTCCCGCCCCGAGGGCCTCGGATCACGTCACATTTGCCAGGGCCTAAAAACCAGGGGTGATGGGATAACGTCGGAGGTGGGTCCGTCCGTGGCAGGGAGATCGGCTGCCCCGGCTGGGTCCCGGCGGCTTCCCCGAGCAAACAGCACAGAAATGCCACCCCGGGGCTCGCCGGCTACCTACGGGAGGCACCAGTTTCTTTGGACACTCGAGATCCCGAAGCATCTGGGATCTCAGCATCAGGGTCATCGCAAGCTGCAGATAACCTCCGTGCCCACAAGCACGCGTCCGGCCCCTCCCGTACCTAACTCTCCCCATTCCGGCAGTCCGAGCTGGGATATCCTCAAACTTCTGACTGCAAACGATCGGGAGGGGGTTACGGATCTTGTCACTCCCTCTCCAGCCTGTCCGGACCATCGGTATTCCCACCCTGACAGCCCACGGAAGGAAGAGGAGACATCTTTTTTTTTTTTTTTTTGCTATGACAATAGAAGTTGTTCCCTGCCTGCACACACGCATCGCAGAGGCTTTCGGAAGTCTGAACCAGAGTGACGGGCTAAGGTTGCTGTGAAATTAAAACCAAAGCCGTACAGCAAACGGCACCAAATTACAGGCTACGACTGTCCTGCGGAGACAGGAGCACTTTGCCTTCGGAGAAAAGCACCCAGGGAGCAGCTGGAAGGCGGGGGGACCGGGGAAGGGGATGAAGATGTTGCTGAGCACAGCCTCAGCGCAGATTAAGATGAAGGAGGAGGCGGCACGTTCCCACTTCTACGTCTCACCGCGAGCTCCAGGCTCACTCGGAGGGTCCGACGCTGTCCGGGGCAGGAGAAGGGGTTTGTGTCTCTCGGCCTCTCGGCACAAACACCTTCAGCAGCAGCTTAACCCAACTCGCTGTGACGGGGCGGACACACACCCCTCTCCTTCGCCTCTCTCCTTCGCCTCCCTCGCAGCGAAGAGGGCTGCACGCTCCCCACCTAGCAGGAGCTCGGACACGCCAGCTAACAAGGTCACCCAGGCGGAGTCGCAGCGAGTCCACCGAGACCAAGACATCTCGCTTCTGGCACGCGTTTAGACCCGGTCGATGGAAGGCAATTTGCCTCTCCCTTGGCATAATTATTTCCACTCCAGGAATGCTTTTAATTGCTGTAGCTATCGCCGATTTTTCACAGGAGTGTTTGACTTTGGTCAAACCTTGGCACCAAAATCTTCCGTCGTCTGCTCTCCAGCCCAGCATTAAGACCGACACCCTGCGTACAGCTAAAGCACCCGTTGGGTGCTCCCGAAAACAGAGTCCAGCTCAGCCCTCTCCAGCTCGCTCCCCTGTCCATCACAAATTAAACCCTGCAGCACTGCTGCTGCTTGAAGATTTGTTCAGCTTCAGAGGTGCTTTTCCCTGCTGCATTAAGAAGTCCTTCCCTACACCCATCGCCTGCAACAGGGGATCTAAGCGTCTACCTCACCCAGCCCTAACGAAAGGCGAGAGCATTATTGCCTTGAACCGCATCCAGGCACACACAGGCACTCCGACACGCGGACAACCGGCAGCAGAGAAAGGCAAACTACACCCCCGTGCACGGGAAGATCAGCACAAACATTAGGTATGTTTTAAAACGCACTCACCAGGCAGCTCTTAAGAAAAACACCTACAGCCCAGCTTCTGGCCTCTTAACCAGCAACGATTTACTGCTAATTTACACCTGAGCCCAGTTTTCTCCTCTCGCTTCAGCTCTGCTCCTTAAAGCAGCAGCTTTCTCATTTTCCTCCTAGCAGAGGTGGAGGAACCGGAGCCAAAGAGCGCCCCGACTTCACCCCATCACTTCATCCCTCAGCCAGAGCCGGCGCAGAGAGCCCCGGGCGTCCTGCTTCCCCACCTCCCCGCCACCCCCAGCGAGACGACGAGGTTTGCGGCGGGCCCTTTCTGTAATTTCACCATCAGGAGCAGCACGCGGTGGACGGGCTCCAGGCTGGAGACAATCCAGCAGTAATTGCAAGGCACGTTCCTCGGGGGGAGAGACTGAACTGATGCAATTGTGCCGGGCTCCGGAGAGGGCCCAGACCAGAGAGAGCCGAGGCCTGCGGGCGGTTTAATGAAATCAGAGAGGTTCAGCGAGCACCGAGAGGTTCAGCTCAGCCTCCAGCTCTGCTGGAAGACCCTGTGCAAGTTACAGTTCCTCCTCTGGACTTCAGTGTCCCCTACGTAAACTTGGGGACCTTCACTGCAGCTGAGTATCTGGGGTTGATGTCAGGCTGAGCGCATCAACCCCCCCTTCAGTGGGAGGACTGGGCGCTCAGCCTGGTCAGGATCAGCCCCTGACACCACTCTGACCTAGGAGCAGTCCTGGAAACTGTTCACAACACAGCAAGCCCCAAATCTCCTCTAACCGTCCTCAAGTGTCCCCAGGAAGGCTGGATTTGAGCAGGGATGTCTACTCAAGGAGTAGCATGAGACTCTACGTCAGCGGTAAAAGCTGAGGACAGCCTAGACGCTACTTTTATTACAGCCTCTGATAAAGTGTAATTATAGAGCAGGTGAAGTAGGTGCAGAGCTCTTCCAGTTCGTCTCACCGATCCTTCAGCGGCCTGCTCACACGCCAAAGGCAACACGAGCAGAGGGGACGTAAAGCTCGTAGATCGGCCGTGCTATTTCCCCAACCTGGCTCCGAATTTCTCCAGGTCTCACAGGCACTTACCGAACGACCCCGCGACGCCGAAAGGGGAAGCACGGCACCGTTCTTTCTTTCTGGCCCGCAAGGGTGAACAGAGATTGGAGCTAAAGGTCAGTTCTAGCCCTAGGATGTTAAAATAAAACAGAAATAAACCAGCAGAGTAAAATCAAGGCTGAAAGCAAGGCGGCCTCTCCTCTGCAGAGCGCTGAAGAGCCACAGCAGCCTTCCAAGAGTCACAACAACCAAAAAAGCACTACGGTCCCCCATTCACATCCCCCCTAAAGCCACAAAACAACTCCAGGCGGCCAAATATCTGGAAGCATTTTGATTTTTTTTGTCTTTAAACCACCTGGATTTAAAGCCTCCTATGTAGAAAGCCAACACCTCTCTGCCTGTCTCCAACGGCAGGCTCTTGCGCCCTGCCGTAAGGAGCTCTGCAGAGCGCCAAGCCCCCTCCCTCCTCACACCTTCCCAACTGCCGGGGAAGGCGTGAAACTTTCCATCCGCAGGCTCTGCTTTTACACTTCCCCAATTATCGGTCTCACCGGCGCGAAGACGCTGAATTCGTTAGGAGAGGCTGGACGGTTCTGGCGACTCAGCCCCGGGAAGCGTGGAGCCAACACGTGCACCAGATCTGCTCTTCCTCCTCTCCCAACCGGACAGCTTCACCCAAATTTCATTGCCCCCCCCCCAGTTAACAACAGCCCCAGAACCACAGCTATAATGGCTTCCCACGGCGGTGAGCAATATCAAAGTGAGGAGATCTCGTTTCTAAAGAAGTCCCTTCTCTGTGTGGAGGCAGGGACTCAGCGGAGCAGGTTTCACGGCCACATCCCTCCTCCAAATGTCCTGCCCATTTACTTGTTGCTCCCTGGGACAACAGCGTCCAAGGACGCGATGGATTTTAAGGCTTGATCGCGTATTTTCCTCGCCGCAGGCGTACCAGATTACGTGGAGCCTGTCAGCCACCAACGAACAGCCTGGATAAAGCAAGAGACCGGGTGCATCAACCCCAATTCAGCACCTCACCGAGACAGATACGCGGCATCGGTATCGGCAGAGGCAGAGAGCTTCCACGTGCCGATGAACTCCATCGCAGGCGTCCCCGTGGCTGCGCGCGAGGCGAGAGCGGTCAGCAGCCCATCCGCGTCTCGATCACAAACAGGCAGAGCCTCGTCCCCGATCTCAGAGGGACGACCCTCGGTTCTTAAAATGCTTTATTTGTAAATGGGCGATCGCTGCTTTACATAGAAAAAAAAAAAAATCCTGTTAAAAGTACCTTGAAAAATCTTCAAGGCCGAGGTAAATGGAAGGAGGAGGGGCAAAGTAACCAAAATGAACACTAGAAAAAGAAACGGGGAAAAAGATGGGGAGAAGGAAAGGTAGAGGGGGGAGCTGCGACAGGGCTGGACCCAACTGCCCCTCTTGGGTGCGGGTATGTTAGCCCAAGGGGAAATGAAAGGCTGAGGACAGAGAGAGAAGGATCCCCAGGAGGGAGGGGGCTCTGCCGCTGCCGCATTTAGGGCAGGGGGCCCCTCAGGGGGCCACGGGGCGGCACCCCGGGGGGCCTCTGTGCAGGCCGGGGGGGCAGGGGGACTCTCTGATAGCCATACGGCGGGGGGCGAGGGGGACCATTGTACCCGTGAGGAGGCATCAGCGGAGGAGGGCCGCGCATCCCGTGGTGCGGCATGGGGCCTGGGTGACCTGCGGGGACAGAGCACAGATGTTAACCACCTCCGCGGGGAGAAGAGGAAACAGCCGATCTCTCCCCCCTCCCCAAAACCCCACCCTTGGGTGCCAGCTCTACCGGGTGCCCATGGTTTGGGCCAACGCTCTCCCTCCTTCCCCCTCTACCAGCAGGTCCTGGAGGAAGAGTCTCTCCCAGGACCCCCGCCACGGCTGGCGGACAGGAGAGGTCGCAGGAACCCTCCCTGTTGGCAAAGCCCAGTCGATATCCCGACGTGAGAGATGGGGGGGGGGTGGAAATCAGCAGAAAGCACAGAGCCCCACGTCGCGACGAACGCGAGGAAAGCCCCGGGGAGACCCTGGCTTAGCAGCTCGCAGCTGCCAGGTCGTGCTCCAAGACACCTCTCCGGGGGGAGGCTGCGACGTCGCCTCCTCCCCGTCCCCGTCAAGCTAGGAACGAGGGAGGGCGCGGGGCCGAAGCAAGCGCTAAACTCAACGGAGTGTGTACGATCGATAGAAAAGAACACATACCGCCTCTTGCAGGCACCCACTTACCCATGGGCGACCCGAAATGAGGTCCTCGGGGTGGCATACCCATGGGTGGGGGTCCAGGGTGTGGCATGCCAGGTGGGGGCCGTGGGGGAGGCTGGCCTCCGGAGCCCGGTGGTCCTGGGTGATGCTGGCCCATCCCGGGCGGCCCGTGGTGCACTTGCATGGGAGGCATTCCTGGGGGAATAACGAGTCAAGGGATGTTCGCAACGGAGGGCAGCCGCTCGGCACGGCAGCTCCGGTAGCCCAGAGGGGCACTAGTTCCCGCTGTACGGTTACGTCAGGTACAGAAGCAAGGTCTGCAGAGGGGTTTCTGCTACCAAAAGGGAGGTTAAAGAGGAGAAAGCGCGAAGCTCTCCGACAAGAGGCAACAGGAACAGGCTGCAGCATCGGAAACGCTGCTTGGATGTAAGTGGGGGCGGGCAGAAAGATGTGACAGCAAGCGTGGCGCAGCCCTGGGAGAGGAGCCCGGAGAGCAGCCACCACCCTTGGAGATTTTGGACAAGCTCCCTGAGCAACCTGACTGCGAAGCTTGCCCTGCTCTGAGCAGGAGCGGCCTGGGTCCCTCCAAATCTTTTTTTTTTCCTATTATTTCTTATTTTATCCCTTTAAAAAAACAAACAAACGCAGGTTCTTTTTTCTTTATCAGAAACCCAAGAGCCCAGCGCGGCTCCACAGGGCACGTGGTGTGGAAGCGCTCGGTCAGGCTTTCCTTTGCCGTGCGTAATTGGCTACTCTAAAGCCTGAAAAGCCAGCTTGTAATCGGGGACGAGGAGCAGCCATCTGGTCACTCACACGGCCAGAGCCCCGACCACACAAAGCACCCTAATCAGCCAGCGTGGGAGAGCGTCTCAGCGCAGGGGTCGTTTTAGAGCAGGCAGGATTAAACAAAAAAAAACAACAAAAAAACCTAAATTGCAGATTTCACTTAATTTTTGCATTTGAAACCGGAGTCTAGATGTATATGCTGCTCATTCCCCAGTACTACAGGGCTAAAAATGGAAGGAAATCAAAGAAACATTTTGTTCTCATGTCTTGAATTAGCTCCTGCCTGGCGGAGCCGCAGTCTGCGCTAAGAAGGTTCACACTTACCGTATTAATTTACACTAGAGAAAAATGATGAAAGACTTGGAGTCTCGTTAACATCCTCCCAGCCAGAACAGCACCCGAGACTTTAAAAGCCCGCGCCACGACGGACCCTGCCGTCTCGTGTCCCGCACCTTCACACCTCGAGGAAACTAACGTCTCGACCCGACTGGATGCCTCCCAGAAGGGCACTACTTCCTAAATTACCAAAATGCTTCGTAAATCCCGCTGGGCCCCGCTCCAGGCTATTTTTTAACACATTTTAGAACATCCAGGAGAGAAACCCAGAAAGCAGGCGCAGCGCTGCTGACGCGACGTACTCGCTCCTACGCAGACCCTCCCTTTTCTTCACCAGGCTGCCCTGTGCCGCAGAGAGCAACATCTCGGGGAAGCACTGCGTTCGGTCCCCTACGGCAACAGTTCTCTCCCCATTTTACAGAAGGGGAACCTCAGGGAGGAAAAAGGAGGGGGGGATTTACCCAAGCCCACCCCCCCAGAAGGAGAAGACAAGCTCCATTTCCCGAGCCCGATACCTGATCGATGCTTACCTGGATGGTGCATCCCGCCCGGAGGGAAGGGGTGCGGGTGAGGCGGGTGTCCCCCGCTGGGCGCAGCCCCGGAGGGGGGCCGGGGGCACCCGCGCCGGGCGGCATGGGTGGGGGTGGCATGGCAGGAGGCATGCCGGGAGGCATCGCTCCGGGGGGCGGCACCGGCGGGGGGAAGGATCCTGGCGGGGGGAGGCCTGGGAAGAGAGACAGCGAGAATTTGGTTAGGTATAAAAAGCAAGTAAAAAAAAAAAATAAACCTGCCAGGCAATCGGGAAGGAGGTGAAAGCGCACACAGCCGCAGGAACCATGAAAAAACAGCAGGCAGAAGCAGGATCCTTTCACTCAGCCCTGGGACAGCGTGGGTCGAGCTGCCACGGGGAGGGAAGAGGACTTCCTAAGGTCCTGCCAGCTCGCGATCCTACAGCCCCGCTGAGGGTTTTGCGCTGACTGTCACCAAAGAGCACCCACGCGGGGCAGCGCCGCCGCCCTGAGCCTCCCCACGCGACAAGGAGCGGCTCCGCACCAGGCACGGCAGAACGCAGCCACCCCCGGGACCGGCACAACAGCCTGCCGTCAACCAACGCGGCACGGAGCCGGGTGCCGCCACCATTTACCCACCTGGAGGGGTGACGCCGGGTCCCAGGGAGGTGACGACAGGGGTGGGGACAGACGGAGGAGGAGGAGCGTCGGCGAAGAGCTGATGGGGCCGATCCGCCTGCGAGAGCGGGTTCTGGGCTGCCAGGAGACGCTCGGCAGCCGAGCCGTGCCGCTCGCCTTTGGAATCTTTTTTGAAGGCGTAGGAAACGGTGATGGGCCTGTTGCAGAGGTACTGTCCGTTCATGGCCTCGATGGCAGCATCCGAGGCGTCGAAGCTGGCGAAGTTGATGAAGGCGTAACCCTTCGAGTTGCCCGTGTCGGGGTCTCGCATGATCTTGGGCGTCTGCAGGATGACCCCGAAGGCGCTGAAGGTGTCATACAACAGCTTCTCATCGATTTCAGGGTCCAGGTTGCCGATGAAGATGTTGGCCCCCACGTCCAGGTTTTTGTTGTGGGCCGAGGCTTTGTTCACTCGGATCGGCTTCCCGTATAATTTGATCATGTTCATGATCTTAATGGCATAATCCGCGTCCTCCTCGCTGAGGAACTCCACAAACCCATAGCCTGCAACGAGTCCCCAAGCAGAGCTTTAGGGGAGGGCAGACCCACGGCCTCCCGCAGCTCGTCCAACCTCACCTGATTTAAAACCAGAGAGCCGAACGCTCCCCTTAGGGGAAGGAAAACGATCTCCCCTGGGGATCATCCGTCCCTCACCTCTCTTCCCGCAGTAATCTCTCTCTGACCGTCCCCAGCTAAAGTATTTTATTCGACATGCAGCTTTTGAGAGAGAACAGTAAATATCTCACCTTGGTGCTGGCCCGTGACTCGATCCTTGGGCATGTGGGTATTGACCACCGGTCCTGCCTGGAGAAAGAGCTCCCACAGCAGCGGCTCGCTGACTTTCTCATCCAACCCCCCGACGTACACCGTCGCATCTTGAGCGGAGGGAAAAAGAAAAAAAAAAAAAACGAGTTCGACCCGTGAGCCCGGGAAGCTGGAAGGCTCGGCTGTGTGAGAACTCGAGGGCTTGACGCTGAAATCACTCAAGCCTGAGGCAGAGATCCCCCTGAAGCTTTTAACCAGATCCCCCATAATTATGCCCTCAACCAGGGAGGCCCCCATGCTCCCCCCCCTTTTCTGTAGGGAGACCAGAACCCCGCCATTCCAGCTCCTGTGTGCCCAGGAAGCCCCCCGCCCTCCCTTGTGCCCAGCGAGGCCAGCACCCCGCAACTCACACCCCCCCCCGACATCTCTGGGGAGCCCCGGTCCCCTCCACAGCCCCCTCAGCCTCCAGGTCACCCTGCCCCCCCCCCCCCGAGCACCCCATGTCCCCAGGGAGCCCATGCTGCCCCCCAAACCCCTAAACATCTCCAGGGACCCCGGGACACCCCCCCGCCCCGAGCTCCGCCGTGGCCTCAGGGAGCCCAGGGTCCACCCATGGAGGTCCCCAGGGAGCCCTGGCCCCCCCCCGTCCCCAGAGATCCCAGCCCCGCCGTGTCCCCAGGCAGCCCAGGCCCCCGGGACCCCCCCCCCGCCGCGGCAGGCCCCGGCCTGGGCCCGGCGCTCACCCTGGTTCCGCTCGGAGATGGGCCCCGCCGCCATCTTGCCCCGCCGCCCAGCTCCCGCCCGCGCGGCGCCGCCGTCACGCGCCGCCGCGCGCCGTGACGTCAGCCGCAGGCGCGAGCCCCGCCCCCTCGCGTCGACGGGCCGCGGCCGGACCGGAAGTGGCGTCGGCGGCTGAGCGCGGCGAAGGCGCGGCGGCCATCTTGAGTGTGGGCGGGTGGGGTGAGCCGGACGGCCCCGCCGCCCTTCTGTCGCGATATCCCCTGCCGTGACAGGCGACGACATCGCCCTCTCGGCCAGGAGCACTGCCCCAGCGGTAGGGGTCCTCAGTGCCCGGCGAGCCGAGTGCCGGCGGATCCCAGTGCCGGGGGGGATCCCAGTGCTGGGGAATGGGATCCCAGTGCCAGGAGTTCCCAGTGCTGAGGGATCCCGGTGCCGGGGGGATCCCAGCACCAGGAGATCCCAGTCCCGGGGGGGATCCCAGTGCTGGGGGAATGGGATCCCAGTGCCAGGAGATCCCAGTGCCAGGAGATCCCAGTGCTGGGGGGATCCCAGTGCTGAGGGATCCCAGTGCTGAGGGATCCCAGTGCCAGGGGATCCCAGTGCCAGGAGATCCCAGTGCTGGGGGGGATTCCAGTGCTGGGGGAATCGGATCCCAGTGCCAGGAGATCCCAGTGCCCAGGGGATCCCAGTGCTGAGGGATCCCAGTGCCGGGGGGGATCCCAGTGCTGGGGAATCCCAGTGCCGGGGGGATCCCAGTGCTGGGGGGATCCCAGTGCCCAGGGGATCCCAGTGCTGAGGGATCCCAGTGCCGGAGGAATCCCAGTGCCAGGAGATCCCAGTGCTGGGGGACCCCCATGTCCGCAGGCCCCCACCTCAGCCTCACGTGCCGGGTGTCCCCCATCCTGCACCCCCCACCCAGTTTCCCCCCCCTCGCCACCACGCGCTGTCGCCTGCAAAACTGCGCTTTAATGGGCTCCGAAACACCGAGCTCGCGGACAGGCGCCCGGCCGAGCCCCGCGGCGGGGCCAGCGGCCCCCTGCCCTCCCGGCCCCCCGAGAGGAGGAGGAGGAGGAGGCTGCACGTGGCTCCCCCAGCTCCTGCAGCATCCCCATCCCTGTCCCCCCCCCGGCCCTGAGGCATTTCGGGGCACCGGAGCGGGTCCCTCACACCATCCCATGGCGGAGGGGACGGGAGCGGGATATCGGCCTCGCCGTGGCCGCAGCCGAGCCCCGCGGCGGGCCCAGGGGGCTGCAGGAGCCCGGATCCGGCCGTCCCCGTCCTCCTCGGGGACCCACGTCACAGCCATGGCACCTAAACACGGATGGAGCCGAGAGCCGGGCTCCCGGCAAAGCACGGGGGCTCCCGGCAAAGCACGGGGGTTCCCGCCCGGCTTGCGGGATTGAACCCCCCCAGTAACGCCCCGCGGTGGGGCCGGATCCTGCTCGCCCGGGCTGGATGGGGCCAGCCCAGCCCTGAGCGCCTCAAAGCCTCTGTGGAGGTAGCAAGAATTTAATAAAAAAACAAGAAACCGCCATGGCTGGTGAGAGTCGGGGGCATTTTCGGGGGGACCCCCCCCCACCCCGGCTCTGCCTTCTCCAGCCCAGGCACCGGCAGCTGAGCGGCACCACAGGATCCGGCCCCGAAAAGCCGGGACGAGGAGCGGGAGGGCGGCAGCGGGAATCCGCTCAAAGGCAACGGCAGAAGGCGCAGGGCGGTTTGGGGGGGGGGATCCCCCAAAATCTGTGCAGCTGGAGGGAGCCCCGGGGGGTGGGACGCCCCGGAGCCCTGCCGAGGGACGGGGCTGTCCCAGCAGCCGTGTGTCCCCAACGGCAGGGGGGGGTCCCATCCCCGGGGCTCTCAGCGCGAGGGTGCGAGGGGGCTGCCGGCGGCCTCGGCGCGGGGTCCCTGCGCCTGCCAGGCGCTGAGCCGGTCCTGCAGCAGCGTCAGCTCCTCGGCCAGGCCGGCCGGAGACGGGGCAAAGCGCCCGCGCTGTGGGGAGACGGGGCGTCCGGGCAGGGGAGGGGCGTACGGCGTCGGGGGGGACACGGACGGGGTCGGGATGGATGGACGTGGGGTCGGGAGGGATGGACGTGGGGTCGGATGGATGGACGTGGGGTTAGGATGGATGGACGTAGGGTTGGGATGGATGGATGTGGGGTTGGGATGGATGGACGTGGGGTCGGATGGATGGACGTGGGGTTGGGATGGATGGACGTGGGGTTGGGATGGATGGATGTGGGGTTGGGATGGATGGAAGTGGGGTCGGATGGATGGAAGTGGGGTTGGGATGGATGGATGTGGGGTTGGGATGGATGGATGTGGGGTTGGGATGGATGGAAGTGGGGTGGATGGATGGACGTGGGGTCGGATGGATGGACGTGGGGTTGGGATGGATGGACGTGGGGTTGGGATGGATGGATGTGGGGTCAGATGGATGGATGTGGGGTTGGATGGATGGACGTGGGGTTGGGATGGATGGACGTGGGGTCGGATGGATGGATGTGGGGTTGGGAGGGATGGACGTGGGGTCAGATGGATGGATGTGGGGTTGGGAGGGATGGACGTGGGGTTGGGATGGATGGAAGTGGGGTTGGGATGGATGGATGTGGGGTTGAGATGGATGGACGTGGGGTCGGATGGATAGAAGTGGGGTTGGGATGGATGGACGTGGGGTCGGATGGATGGATGTGGGGTTGGGAGGGATGGACGTGGGGTCGGATGGATGGATGTGGGGTTGGGATGGATGGATGTGGGGTTGGGATGGACACGCACAGGGTCAGGATGGATGGACACAGGGTGGGATGGATGGACACAGGTAGGACAGACGCACACAAGGTCAGGACAGCCATGCACAGACCACCCGCACCAGCCCCAACCCACATCCTGAGCAGCAGGACACAGCCAGGGAAGAAGAAATCCCCTCCGAGCCAGGAAACCCCTGGCTCTGCATCCACCCAGGACCCCTGTCACAGTGCAGCCCCGCCGTGCCTCAGTTTCCCCTCGCTTCACCAAACAGACCCCATCAGGGAGACCCCCCCAGCTCTGAGCCGCGGTGCCGGCATTACCTGTGCCTCGGGCAGACCCCGCAGGTAGCAGCGTCGCCAGAGCCGGACGGAGGGTCCCGCGGCGCAGGGCAGCAGCAGCCCCGGGGGGGTACGGGGGGTCGGTTGCCCCCCGAGCTGCCCACCCGCTCGCCGAGGCTCTCCAGGGAGGGGGCCCAGCGGGACAGGCGTGGTGGGGGACGGCCACTCCTCCAGGGAAAGGGTTGGGGTGACAACGTCCCCTTGGTCAGCACGAACACGTTCCCGGCCCCCGGCCCCGGCCAGGCATCGGCCGGCTGGGAAATGGGGGGGGGGGGGGGAAATAGGGATTAGGGGAAAAAAAGGGGGAGAAAAACCAGCGGAAAGGGGAAAACCAGTGGTTAGGGATGGGGCACCTTTTTGGGGGGGACACACGGCACCAGGAAGGGATTTAACAGGCAGAGCACCCCAAACTGAAGGGGAGGGCGGGCGGGGGGGCTCACGCAGCCCAGCCCGGGTGCCTGGGTCCCTTCCCGGTGGTGCAGCCCCCCCCCCCAGAGCCAAGCCCCGACTCACCCTGCCCGGGGTCTGGGGGTCTGCAGTGTCGGGGGGTCCCACGGTGCCAGCAGCGCCCGCCGGGTTCCTGAACCGGGCCCGTTGCTGCCGGCTGTAGCGCAGCCCCCAGTCCCAGACGGCGGGCAGCCCGCAGGCAGCCCTGCCCACCCTGCCTGCCCGCGGCGGGCCCGGCTGGGGGTCCCGCCAGCCGTTCACCGGCGTGTAGGTCTGGCTGCGGGACCGGTGCTGCGGGGAGGCGAAAAGATGAAACGGGAACCTTTTTTTTGGGGGGGGAGTCAATCCCCAACTGGGGATGCAGACGGGGAAACTGAGGCACGGCGCAGCTGGATGCAGCCAAGCGGGATGGGAGAGGATTCATCTCCGTCCCCAAACCCGTCCCTATACCCCGCTGCATTTTGCTAGCAAGGGACCCCAGCTCACCGGGCTGCCGTGGCCCCGCTGCCGCTGGCAGCTGAAGAGGAAGGTGCTGAAGTAAGGGGCGAAGCTGCTGTCGTGGAGGGCGAGGAGATAGGCCTCAGTGAAGCCGAAAGCCGCCGGGAATTGCCGCACCAGCTGCCACGTGCAGTCCAGGAAGAGCAGGAAAACGGGGGCCTGGAGTTGGGGGGGACACACACGGACACAGACACACACGTACGTGTCACCCACCGAGGACGGGGACGGGGTGGCGGGGGCGCAGGGCGGCTCTCACCTCCTCCCGGGGGCTGTCGCGACGGAGGAGCCCGAGTCGGTGGGGAAAGGGGTGCCCGGCTGCCACCCACTCCCGCTGCACCAGGCTCTGGAAGCCGGGCAGGGTGCGGGAGTGGGGGTCCCCCAGGAGCTGCACCAGCGAGGCCAGCAGGCAGTTCAGGTCCCGGTCCGACGGCTCTGGGGGGGACGCGACGGTGAGGGGGTGTCCCCAGGGTGTCACCCCCACCCATCCTGGTGCTCCCCCCCCCCCTGCCCCGGCACTACCTTGCAGGAGGACGGAGCAGCGTCTCCCCGCCAGCAGCGATGCCACCTCAACGGCTTTTCTCAAGCAGGTGCTGGGGGGCAAAAGGCGGGGGGGGTCAGGGCACCCCAAAATGCCACGGTCGCCTGCCCGGGGGTCTGCAGCCCACCCCGGGATGCTCACGGTGCTGGGGGGGAGCGACCATGCACTTGCTGCAACACCCCCATCACCCAGTCGGGCCATGGGGGGGGAACCCATCCCCATAATGGGGGTGTTTTTAGGGTGAGGATTTCCCCCACCACCCCGCACCCCAAAAGAAGCTCCCCCCCCCCCCGCCACCCGCTCACCGGACGTGGTCCAGCCAGCGCGTCCCCTCCAGGGCTGAGAGCCACTTCTCCTCCGCCGCCGCGCCTGGCTCCCACCGGCAAAGGATGGGGGGGTCAGCGGAGGAGAAGGAGCCCCGGGGTGGGGAGGGGAAGGGGGGTCCCCACTGCATCCCCCCCCCCCGTCCCCGCTCACCGGGCAGGCAGAGCGCCCGCAGCTTGAGGTGGGCGAGCTGGATGTCGGCGAGGGTGGGCAGCTCGGCGGTGTCGGCCAGCACGCAGGGCCCGCGGCCCCCCAGCAGCAAAGCCTCCAGGCACCTGGGGGGGGGGGGGGGGCAGAGGGACCCCCGGGTGGGGCCGGGTTGGGACAGCACCCCCGGACCCCCCCCACCCCACCCCGGGACCCCCAGCAGGACTCACCTCACGTCCTCGCTGCCCGGCTCCGAGGCTGCGTGGAAGCTGGCGGCTCTCAGCAGGTCGCTGCCACCCGGGTGGTGCCAGCACAGGCGCTGCGGGCGAGATGGGGTGATACCCCCCCAGATCACCCCCCCCCCCCTTCCCCTGACCCCCCCCAGCACCCCATCGCCCTCCCGGGGCACTCACGGGCACCCGGCGCTCCTCGAAGTGGGCAAAGGTCTGCTTGAGGTCGTGGTCCAGGAGCCCACTGGGCACCCACAGGTACCGGGGGAGGCTGCGGGCAGAGGGGGGGGGGGGCATGGGGCTGGTGCCCCCCCCCAGCACCCCCCAAATCCCGGGGTGCCGTTTCAAGTGGCTCACGGGGTGTTTTCCCCAAACCGTGGGCAGAGGGGAGGATTTTCCCCCCACCTCTTCACCACCCTCCCCGGTCCCCTCGGGGTGGGGGTGGTTCACGCTGTGCCCCCCCACCCCACCCCACCCCACCCCAGCGTGGGGTGCTGGGGGCCCGTGGACCCCGGCATCCGGCTGGGCCGTACCTGGGGGCCATGTCGAAGCGCTCGTTGACGGCGCTCACCCTCCAGCCCGCGGCACCCAGGCGCTTCAGCTCCTTCTCCCAGTCGCGCAGGCTCTCGAAGAGCAGCGTGGCAGCCGAGCCTTCCTCCTTCCCCTCCTCTTCCTCCTCCTCCTCCTCCTCCTCATCCTCCAAAGGGGCTGCGGCAGGGCAGGACCAGCCATCGTGCCCCTCGCCGGTGTCCCCCAGCCACGTGGCCGCCTCCCGCGCCTGGGCGATGGCGTTGGCGACCTGCAGAGAGGAGCCAGGACCGGGCCATGAGCCCCCCCAAAATCCTCTTTCCCCCCCCCAAAGCCATGGAGAGCCCCACAGTCGGGTGCAAAGCCCCCCTGCGTCCCCCATAACCGCCAGCCCCCCGGCTCACCCGAAACGCCTGCGGAGCCAAGCCGTTCTCGTGGAAGTGGAACCGGAGCAGGCGGAAATCCCGGCAGAAAACGGCCAGCTCCTCGGGGATGAACTTGAGGGTGGAGGCGGCCGTCAGCACCTTGGGCTTGGTGAAGCTGCTGGCTGCGGCGGGCGAAGGGGGCGGCCATCAGCGCCGGCTGAGACCTGCCCAACTCATCACACGGGGCCGGGGGGGGGGGGGGGCTCGGGGCTGTCACCTTTACCTGCCACCAGCTTGCGGATGCAGGGCAGCGCCACGTCGTACTCGCTGTGGAGGAAGGCACGGGAGCCGGGAGCCTGCGGGAGAGCAGGGGGGAGAGCTGCAAGCCGCCCCGGTGCGTGTCCCCCCCTCCCCGCCCCGGGAAGGGCCGTGGGGCCGGATCCGGGCCCCCGGTGCCTTTGCCCGGCTGGCGCTGGGCCCTGCGGCTGCTCCTTGTCCCCCCACCGCGTCCTGCAGCGAGGAGTTCCCGGGGGAACACGGTGGGTCCGGAGCTGATGGGCAAAGGTGGGGATGGGGTCAGGATGGGGCCGGATGGGCCTGGGATGGGGCCGGGATGCAGCTGGGATGGGGTGTAGATGCAGCCAGGATGGGGGTCAGGATGTGGTTGGGATGGGGTCAGGATGTGGCTGGGATGGAGCTGGGATGGGGTGGGGATGCAGTGGGATGGGGGTCAGGGTGCAGCTGGGATGGGGTTAGGATGGGGCCGGGATGCAGCCGGCTTGGGATGCAGCCACAATGGGATTAGGATGCAGCCGGGATGGGGCTGGGATGGGGTGGGGATGCAGTGGGATGGGGCTGGGATGGGGTGGGGATGGGGTCAGGATGGGGCCGGATGGGGCCGGGATGCAGCTGGGATGGGGTGTAGATGCAGCCAGGATGGGGGTCAGGATGTGGTTGGGATGGGGTCAGGATGTGGCTGGGATGGAGCTGGGATGGGGTGGGGATGCAGTGGGATGGGGGTCAGGATGGGGCTGGGATGCAGCCAGCCTGGGATGCAGCCGCAATGGGATTAGGATGCAGCCGGGATGGGGCTGGGATGGGGTGGGGATGCAGTGGGATGGGGCTGGGATGGGGTCAGGGATGCCGTGGGCTGGGGCCGGGATCCCCGGGGCCGGGTCGTGCTGGGGGCCGGGGTCGGGATGCGGGCGGGCAGCGCGGGGCCCCGGTGCCGGTGCCGGTGCCGGTGCCGGTCGCACCTGGGCGGGCAGGAAGGCGATGCGGCGGTTGGTGCAGAGCAGCGTCCCGGGGACGGAGCCGTCGCCCTCGCCGCAGCGCTGCCGGGCGCCCGCCGCCTCCTCCAGCACCAGCTCCCCTGCGGGGACGGGGCGCTGGGTCTGGCGGGGGCCCCCACGAGCGCCCCGACCCCCCCAAAACCCCGCTCCCCCCCCCCCCCCCCCCACCCGGCCCCCCAGCATCCCGGCACCTGCCCTACCTGGGAGGCCGGGGAAGGCCGGGCGGCGGCCGCCCGGTGCCCCGCTCATGGCGGAGAGACTTTGGCCGGGCGGGCCCGGAGCGGCGGCGGCGGCGGCGGCGGCGGGAGCCGGAGCGGAGCAGCCCGGCAGCCCCGAGCGCCACCGCCCGCCCCGCGCCGCCCGGCCCGGCCCCCGGCCCCGGCATCCCGCCCCCCCCGGCCCCGGCATCCCCCCCCCCCCCCCCCCGCGGTCCCGGCTCCCGGCGGGGCGGAGCGGCGGCAGGCAGGAGGGCCGCGCTGCCTGCACCCTGCCCGCCCCCCCCCCCCCCCCCCGCGAAAGCGGGGAGAGCCCGGGGGCACGGCCAGGAGCTCCGTTGCCGGATGGGGGGGGGGTGTGGTGTGTACGGCATCAGGCACCCCATAAGGGGTGGGCAGTGCCGGAGGGGGGGGCGTACAGCACCCATAAAGGGGTGCACAGTGCTGGATGTGGTACATGTAACAGCTCCAAGCACCCCATAAAGGATGAACAGCGTTGGAGGGGGACCTATAGCTCCAGGGACCCCGTAAGGGATGGATAGTGCGGGATGGGGTGCATACAACAGCCTCAGGCACCCCGTAAGGGACGGACGGTGCGGGATGGGGGACATACAGCTCCCAGCACCCTATAAGGGGTGCACGGTGCGGTACGGGGCGCGTACAACAGCCTCAGGCACCCCGTCCGGGATGCTGCGCCAGCCGAGGGTCGCACAGCGCTGTGCACGGCAAGGGGTACACCCGAACCCCCAGCCCGTCCCCACACCTTGCTGCCGGCTGGCACGGGGGCCCCCGCTCAGCCCCGCGGCCTCTGCTCAGGACACGGCTCTGCCGAGGAGGAACGAGCTGCTCCGTGACTCATCGCCGAAGCACGGCCTTCTCCTCCCAACCCCGGAAAAACCAGCGCGCCACCGGCACCCGTGCCAAGCCGGCCTGGCTTCCGCCGGCCCCAACCTCGCCGAGGCGGCCGAGGCACCCGGGGCCCCTGACCCCGCTCCCGGCAGCAGGTGGATGGTGGCCCTGGGGCCACCTTTGCCACCCCCGCCCCCCATGAAACCCCTGGGGACCCCAAAACCCAAACCCCCTTTGCTCAGCTCCTGCCAGGGCAGGACCAGGGCGGCCGAGGCACCGGTGCTGGCGCAAGGCAGGATAAACCCTGGTGGCATAAACCAAGCTGATGGGAAACCCAGCACCCATCGGAGCACGCGCTCCAAAACCTTATTTTTGGCGTATTTGCCCCCAGATTTTTGGGGCAGCCCCAGCTTTGGCGGCTGCAGCTCATGCACCCCGATTTTTCTCCTGCAGGAAAAATCACCCGGCAGAGCATCCCGGGGGAGGCTGGCCGGGTCTTTGGCTCCGGCACCTGGTGGATAAGAGGAATTTCCTGCAGGGCTTTAACCCAGGGCTGCTCTCCAAGGCGAAGGCAGCGTCTGTGCCAGCTTGGGGTCAGCCCAGGCCGCCCTGAGAGCCGGAGGAAAATTGGCCGTCGGGGCAAGCCGGCACCGACGTGGCGCTGGGCACGGTGCAGCCACTCGCCGACGCTGGGAGGAAGGAAAAAACACCGGGAGCTGGAATAGAAAATCCCAATGCAAAGAAATCCCATGGGAAACCGCTCCCGGCTCCCCTATCCCCAGAAGGGTTCCCGCCTCCCCACGAAATGCATTGCCAACCAGCCCCAAAACCCCCCAAACGCAGCGGCGTGGGGCGAGGACGCAGTAGCCCTTCCCCGCTTGCAGCCCCGGGGCTGGACCGATGGGGCTGTAGCTGTTGACGAACACCAGCACAGTGAATTTTCCTCTTCCTGAACCCATTTAAAGCTTCAGCATCCAACACGCCCCGTGCCAGCGAGCAGCTGGATTTTATCTTTATGCTGTGCAAAGCCTTGCTTGGGTATTAAATTGTCTCAAGCTTCCCTGGGTGCTGGAAGGGAGGAGGATGAAGGCAGGGAATTTGGGGCACGAAGGGCCGGGGCACGCAGAGCCCCTTGGGGCCGAATCCCCAGGGAGATGCCCGGGGTGAAGCGGAGGAAAGAGGCACGGCCGCTGCCCGGGGGTTAATTAGTTGAATGTTGTTTATTGTCAGTGAATCTATGGTAGCATAAAGGAAGGATGCGGTGTACAGCCCGATTGCGACGCGCCATCTAGTGCTGGCTACAGCGGTGCTCACGAGGAGTTAAAAAACAACAACAAAAAAAAAAATCACCAACCTAATATTTAATTTAAAAAAAAAAAAAAAGTCTTTTGTCAATAAACAATTGCAGAATTAATTCAGGTCACTTCTCGGAGGATTAGTGATAACCAAAGCATCCCATCAGCCTTCCCCCCGGCAGGGCCGGGTAACACCAGTGCAGGTAAACGCTCGTTCGACAGAACGAAACGCTCGTTAACGGGGTTTGCGCACCCTCACAGAAAATCCTTGCTGCACCCAGGGCCCGACGGCAGCAACGTTTCTTCCGACGACACCATTAAGTGCACTTATTTTAAGACCTCGGGATCACGTCGCAGCCTCCCCCTCCCCATCCCTGGCCGATGGGAGGAAAAACCCTCCCGGGAGCAGGTTCGGTGCTCTTCCTCCAGGAAAGGTGCTCTGGAGCACGAGGCGCTCTCGCTCCCCCACCCAACCCACCCCGCTTTAAAAAAAAATAGGTGCCAGAAAAAGATCCAGTCCCACGCCCCGAAAACACTGCGTGGGCAGTGGCTTTAGTGTGTTTGTGACTAGGACCCGGCCGATGGTAGATATCATCTTTCAATAAATATAATTTGTATTTAATAGTCCCTTAGAAAAGAAAAAAAACCATCAGTTTCACCATAAAGGAAACAAAAATGACCTGAAAAAATCCTTCGTGGTTCTGAAGAAATGCAGCCGGTTCAGTGCGACCCAGCTGAGGCTGGGGCTCACAGGGAACAGCCAAAACTCTGCCCTTCATAGAAAAAATACTCTTCAAAGATTTTTCATTCTTGCCTGAAGTTCAATTGGATTTTTTTTTTTTCCCCATTTGGATTTTAAAAAAGCTACAAATTCTACCAACCGCCATAAAAACCGGCAACACCAGGCACTGAAGATCCTGCAAAATCCCACCACGCTGCGCCTGGGCGTCCAAACCCCCCCAGAGCTGGAGAACAGCTTTTTGGGGAGCTTTGCCCTTCTCCTCCTTCACCGCAGCGCCGGGGCGGTGGCACGGGAGCCCCCTCCTCCTCTCCCTTCCAGGTACCCGTGGGATGGGGACACGTTCGCATCCCCTCCCCGGCGCAGCCGTCCGGGCTCACCCGCTCCTCGGAGAGGGACCACAACACAGTCAAACTTCGTTAATAAGAACACAAAGCACCCGGCCAAACTTGCTTCCCCCCAAAAAAAAACCCCTCAGGAGGAGGAAGAGTGACAGCATCTCTGGGAATTCAGGATTTGAGATGGTTTTCTTCTAGGAGGATGCACAGATGGGGTACCTGCTGCCGGCATTCCCTGGGTTTTTTTCCCTTAAGACAATATTATGCACAACTCTGCCACGTTTACAAGATTAAAACAAAGCTCCCCTAAACCTCCGCTGTTTTAACAGCCGAGATTTCCCGGCGGCACTTCGTTACCATCAAGCGCCGGGAAGGAGCTCCCTTCCAGCCAGCAGGTCCGAAAATCAGCGCCGGGCGCTCCCCACCACAACACAACCTCCAGCACCCATCGCCTTGGCACCGCGGCAGGACGGAGTTAACCAAAATCCCCCCAAAAAACCAGGAACGGCTGGTGAAGCATCGCCTTTCGCCTTCCCTCCTCCTGCACCCACCTCTCTGGTTGCGGCGGGAGCACAGAGCATCCCCTGCTCCCATCGCCGTCGGCAGGAGCTGCAGGATACTCCCCCATCCGAAATAAAGCTGCCGCTCTGATTACAGGAAAAATAAACAGCCAAAACTGGTATATAAACCAAGTGACCCCCGTGTAGTGAGGTTTTTGTTTGTTCTTTCAACATTTCAGCTTAATATTTGGGGTGAACCAAGAGATCGCTGCAGGGTAACCGGGGCGAGAGCCTGCGGCGCTTAACCAGTGCTGTATATTCGCGCCCCTGGGTTAAAGTACCTCGGATTTACTGCGAGTTGAGGGAAAGATTTGCTATCCGGCATTTGATCTGAGAGAAGAGGACGTGCGCGGGAGCCACCCTACGGGAGCGGGTGCCGACCCCCGGGGGGCATCGACCCTACATTAAAGCCCTTTCGCAGCTGGGCAAGGCTTAGCTACGCTCGGTGATTTAATAAAACCCAAGAGAAGAACTTAAATCAGAGTTAAACCGTCACTGGGATATTTACAGTCCGTTGACAAGCGGCTTCAATAGCTTGACCCAAACCGTTAGGACCACGCTTAACGATCCCGTGCAGCCGCCGCCTCTAGAAAAGGCCTTAATTTGTGGGTTTTTAGGTATATATTAAACTGGTAAAACTCGTACATTAGAACCAAGCCTCAGGGTATTTGCGAGAATAAGGCTTCAGGTGATTCTCCAGTGTTAAGTACACTTTCACCTCCTCTGCCCGGTTCTCTCGTCCCTTCTCCCTGGGAAGGGCAGCGGGCAGGATCAGCACGGGAAGGGATTGCATAGTTTGATGCCTTCTGAAAAAACAAACAAATGAGAAAAAAAAAAACAAAAAAAAAAAAAAAAAGAGGGAATGTTGTAAAGCTTTGAATTATTGGTATAATTCATGTTTTATTTTCATGTGGTAAAACGCTGAACCTTGCTCTATACAGGATCGAGTCTGGTTTGGGAGCTGTAGTTACAAAAAAAAAAAAAAAAAGAAAGGAAAAAACCCCCAAGATCTGTGCAAACATTGCAGTGCTAAAGTTAAACCCACCCTGCAAGACATGAACGGGAGCGTACGGTTCATCCTACGCCGCAGGGGCTGGGGCGGGGGGAGAAGGGAACGTAGTGGACCACATCGAGTGTGTAAGTTAGTTACGGGTTCATTTTTTCTTAACGTTTCGCTCTTTAGCCCTATTATCAAAAATATCTTTTTAATGTTCCTCAGCCTAAGGTCAGTTACGTGGCTCAGCAAAATGGAGCCGAGTTAATTCGATTCAGCAGAACAGAGGTAGTACGGAAGTAGCTTGCTCAAGTAGAAAGAGTTATCGCGGGTGCGTGTGTGTCCACGTACGGCTGCAAGCGCCCGGCAGCCCGCTGCGGATTTACCTCCCGGTGCCGCGGGATGCTCTTTGTCCTCTCTACTTCCCCACGCCGATGGTTATTGCTGGGTGGAGACACTGACCTTGCTTCTTGTCTCAATTCTGACTAAGTCAGGTCGACCCCGTACCGCGAACAGAACGGTTTTGCACAGTACTTCTGCAGGAAAACAACTCAAAACCACTCAAGCACTGTGACCACCCCCCTCCGTCTCCCTCCCACCCCGAGAAAGAGTTTAAAAATAACATTTTAAAAACAGAGTTGAGCCCGTCGGAAGGGCAGAGCTCCGAGCCCGCTGCTAAGAGATGCTCGGAGACATCCGATGGGGCCAGGCTTGGATGAGTTCAACCAGAAAAAAACCCCCAATAATGTCCAATTCCAACTAAGTTTCGCTCAGTACCAGCAAAAAGAAATATAAAATAAAAACAGTGTTTTTTAAAAAAAAAAAAAAAACTCTCGATTGAAAGGTTTGTGACGTTCAAACTGAAATTGCTGGGGCGTTTTCGCTCAATTCCGGGCAGTTAGTGACGTCGGAGTCCAGCTGGAAGGACCCGGCGGGGTGCTGCTCCCCGTTTGCCTTCTCCGAAAGCTTTGGTCTGGTTTGTTGAATCGTTTTGAAGAATCCCCCCCCTCCCTTCCACCCCGTGCTCCAAGCGGAGCGCGCCCTCCGCTGATCCAGTCGCCCCTCGCCAGAAGCAGCCTCTTCAAAAGCATCCTCCTCCCTCTCGCAGGCTCTCCGGGAGGGGGGGCTGGTTTTTCCTCGCCCCCCTCTCTCCCTCTCGCCACCCTCCTGCATCACCTCCATCCCACCAGCCAAATCCCATTTCTCAGCCCATCCGGCCAAATACCCGCTCCCTCCTTCCACAGACAGGGAGAGGAGCGTGGCGGGGGGGGGGTTTAAAAGAAAAATAATATATATATTATTGCATTCCCCATCTTTCATGGGTCCCACGATCAGCGCCGGGGCAGAGCGCTCAGAACCTGTGCACTAGAGCCTCCCGCTCCTTGCGTTTCAGCTCCTCTTTGTAACAGCAGGAGCAGAAATTCCCGGTTTCTGGATGTCCGTAAAAACTGCAGTTCGGCTGCTTGCATTTGGTCTGCTGAACGTTATAAAGAACTCGGCTTTTATTTTTGTCCGCCGGAGTTCCTTTCTGCGAGCTGTCCTGCTCGAGGTATTCCCTGTAGCCGTTGCTGTGCGGGGGGAGGCAGGCCGAGCCGTCGCACTCCGACGGGTAGGTGGGATGGACGTCCATGTCCGTGGGGGAGAATCTCCCCAGGTGGGAAGGGCTGGTTTGGTAGGGATTCGGCCGCGCCTGGCCGCAGTGTCTGGGTAAGGTAGCGTAGGGAGGAAGGCTGCTGCAGGAACCCCCGGCTACCTGCCGCCTGCTGTCTTGGTAGCTGGGGGGATGCGACCCCTCCATGCTGCTGACCACGGAGGGTCTGGGAAAGGTGAAAACGCCTGAATAGCCGGAGGGAAAAGCTGCTATTTTAGCGCCTACGGCCAGATCCGGGGTCTGGATGGTGTACGCAGGGGGAGGCTGGGGGTAAGCGGGGTTGAGCATCGCTTCCTCGCCCTTGTGGGCGTTCGCCTCCGGCTCCAGCTTCTTGGCAGGGGCAGCGCTCCCCAGCGCCTTCTTCTCCGCCTCCTTTTGTTTCTGCTCAGCCATAAAGCGTTCCTCGGCATCCAGAAGGTACCGCTGGATCATCTCCTCCTGGTACTGGTGCCGGTTGCTGGTCTTGAGGTGGCCGGCGAAGATGAACTTGCGCTCTCCCTGCATGGCAGCCCGGAGGATGCTCAGGCTCAGCCTGACGTCGTTGCTGTATTTGTAGGGGTCCGCCGGCTTCTCGGGGGCTGCTTTACCCGGGCAGGTTTTCTCCACGGGAGCTGACAAGTCTCCTTGGGAAGATTCCTCTTTGCTGCCTTTCCTTGACTTCAAGGATCCTTTCTTCTTCTTCTCCAAGGTATCCCCCTGCCCGTTGCTCACACCTCCCTTGATAGTTTTGCCGTGCATCAAGCCACCCATGTTCTTTTTTAGCTTGCTTCCCAAAGTCTTGCCGAAGCTGCCCAGCTTATTGGCCACCGAGTCTGCCCGTTTTTTATCTTTTTCCTTATCCTTTTCTCGGTCTTTCTTTGGTTTCTCTTTGTCCTTGCAACCCTTGCTGCCACCGTTGCTTGCTGAACTGCTGCAGACCGACTCCTTGTCCGACTCTCCCGACTCCGCAGCTGAACGAGCATCGTCACCTGCGGAGGCCGTAGGGGATTCCGGCTGGGCCAAAGGCGCCTAAGGAGAAAGAAAACGTATAGATCAAAGTCCAGTAAGTTCCTCAGATAAGAATTTTCAGGCTGAAGGTGAACCAGAGAAGTAGGCGCTTGCTTGGAGAACGGAGGGGACAACGTACAAACACGCTCAGTGCGACATGTCCCCAGCAGCCGTCCTGCACATCCATAAATGTCTTAACTCGCTGGAGCTTTCAGGGGAAAAGCTAGAGGAGAAGGTGGTGGTGCTACCGGCGAGGAGGGGGCCAACAAATTCCCCCTCTGGCCACCCACAAGCATGGCGGGCACGGCTGGCACCCGTTTCCCTGGGGTGACGGCATCCTCCGTTCCTTCGTGTCAACGGCTCGTACATCGATAAGGCGGGGACGGGTTACGGTATTTCTAAGCAAAGCATCGGAAAGCACGTGGCCAGTTAAGGAGATCACAACCAAAAGGTCACCCCTCAAGCTCCGCTACAGAGGCGACACCTCGACAATTTCAGACAGACCAAACCAGCTCATATTTGAGCTGGAGAGTTTTCTCTTTAAAAGGGTAGGAGGGGAAAAAACCCCTTCGTGCTGTCAAGGCAGCTACCACCATCTGCCAACGCACCACCACGGAGATTTGGGAAGCGGACAGGAGTTTTCCTGCCAAGGCAAGGTCCCAAGAAAACTACAGTCAAACCGTGGGTCTCAAGGCAGCTTTTGGTGGCCGTAAACCAACAGTTCGTGTTTGTCTTGGAGCAAGCAGCGTCGTCTTCGCTGCCAGCCACCTACACAGGAGGCTGCCCTGCGGGATGTACGAGGGCCGTGCTTCGGGTTTGCATGAAGAGTAAAAAAAAAAAAACAGGCGTGAAAAGCTCTAGGAAAAGAGCGCACGCACAAAAACCGAGTCGTTTGTCTGCCCAGAGCAGCGTTAGCTGCAGTTTCTGCGGGCACAGACCACCTCACGTGAAGGAGAGCAAGCCAGCTGCCGACTTCACGTCTGCCGCCCTGCAGAAAGGGGGTTTAAATAATTAAAGAGTAAAGAAAATACTCCTTGTCTCTCTACCTGCATGTCACAAGGCAACGTGATCCATTTAACATTCATGTAGCTGTGCAGCAAGTGCAGCTTTGCTTCCAGTGATAACGTCACACTACAATTTAAAACAAGGATAAAAACAAAAGTTAGAGTCACGTTTCGCTTTAATAACTGAGGTTCTCTCCTCCACATTTACAGTTATTCGCCTGTTGCCTTTACGTTAACAAGCGTGTTTTAACACAGCAGGTACAACTGCATCGAGACAGCAGCAATACAAACAGTGACGTTTTTGTAGCCTTCCAAACCTTTCAACTAAAACCTAAATGAATAAATAAGATTCCTGAATGTCAAAAATCGAGCTTGCTACGAATTAGAATGAACTCGACAAATAATCTTACTTGTACGTGAGACAAGTAACAGAAAAGCAGATGTCACCGATCTAAATAGAGCTAGTTTCAAAATGATTCTCCTCTCCACAAAAACAACTTCAGAAAAGAGTAAAGATGTTTTCTCAAAAATTTCTACTTGTCAAAAAAAAAAAAAAGTAATTTTTTCCACTGAAAACACAGGGACAGAGTCTTTTCCACTGGCTCCAAACCCCTCAAAATGAGATACTGTATCGGTAAAAACTGCGCTGAATTTTCATGCTTTGATCTTGGAGGTTTCTAGGTTTCCTAACCCGAAGTCAGATGACGGACAAGTCATGCTTCCAGCGCTCTGACCACTACACCCACCGGTGCTGACTTCGGGCTCAGTAACAGGAAACTTGCTGCTACCAAACCGTGACACGGCTTGCCCGTAGTCTGAGCCAAAAATAGGAAGGGTGCCTGACTGCAAGCCATCCTCCCAGCGCCAGGGCCCACGCTCGGATATCTGCTGCCTTTGAGCGGGGACAGAGGAATGGGAAAATCCACCTTTTTTTGCGTGAATGCGACAGCCGATCCTCCGTTGCTTCTTGTTTCTGAGCTACGCCTAGGTCTGACGCTCCAGGATTTGAAGCGATCATCTCTTTACCTTGTGGGAATGAAGCTGATGAGATGGCACGACTCTACCCAAAATGTACCGAAAGCAGGGCATCAGAAGAGAACGAAGTAAAAGAAAAAGCTGGTCCATCCCCACCGAACAGGTTCATACCCTGAGTACAGCTTTCATCCAGACACAAGAAAGCCCCAGCTTTGCCGATAACCAACCTGGCCAGCTTGACGTTGTCACTGTCGTCTTTTCCCCACTGCCATTCCTTCCCGGGATCCACGGCAAAATGCACGGGGAGCAGCTTGTGCTCGGAGTCCGTCAGGGGAATCACAGCTGCACGAGGGACAGAAAGCTCGCTTTTAATGCCCGCAAGGACAAACCTTTCACGTTGGCAGCCAAGCTCTGAGCACCTCTGATGGCAACCGGTGTCACGCCAAATCACACAGCGACTGCCAATGCTTGGGATCACAGAATCATCGCAGACTCACAGGGTGGTTTGGGTTGGAAGGGACCTTCGAAGGCCATCCAGTCCCAGCCCCTGCCACAAGCAGGGACGTCTGCCACTAGATCAGGTTGCTCAGAGCCCCCTCCAACCTGGCCTGGAACGTCTCCAGGGACGGGGCATCTCCCACCTCGCTGGGCAACCCGTGCCGGTGCCTCAGCACCCTCAGCCTCAAACATTTCTGCCTTATATCCAGTCTGAATCTCCCCTCCTTTAGTTTAAAACCATTCCCCCTTGTCCTATCGCTCCAGGCCCTACTAAAAGTCTGTCCCCGCAGCAAGGTCTCCCCGGAGCCTTCTCGTCTCCCGACACCCCCAGCTCTCTCAGCCTCTCTCCGTAGCAGAAGCCTTCCAACTCTGGATCGTGTTCCTGGCCCCGCTCCAACAGCTCCGTGCCTCTCCTGTCCCGAGGACCCCCGAGCCGGACGCAGTGCTCCAGGGGGGTCTCACCGGAGCGGAGCAGAGGGGCAGAATCCCCTCCCTGACCTGCTGGCCCCGCTGCTGCTGAGGCAGCCCAGGAGACGGTTGGCTTTCTGGGCTGCCAGCGCACCGTGCCGGCTCACGTCCGGCTTTTCCCCCCCACCAGTACCCCCGAGTCCTTCTCCGCAGGGCTGCTCTCAATGCTATATTGATATAAATCTTGTTTATCACCTACCTTGATCTTTTGTGGGTTCCTTCTGCTCCATGGATACCAGGGCAGAAAAATGGGCTTGGTCGTAAGCCAGTACCAACGGAGAACGATGGCATTTGTTGGCTGGGACTTCCAGGGGAAGATAGATCCCTCCAAAGGGAATAGGGGCAAAAGCTGGAAAGAAATCGGGGCGGTTAGTTTTCATAATAGGTTAAAGAGTTAAGAGTTGTTTATACTGAAACTGCTCCAGAACAAGCTGTTTGCTTCATTCAAGGTTTCACCTGCAATTATCTGTCAGCTCGAGGGACACTCAAAAAAAACCCACAACCCAAAATAGACATCTATTTTACCTCAGGAGGAACACAGTTGCAAAATGAACCTGTATTTTCTATAAAAAACCCTTCTTCACTCCTCCACAAGATAACTTAAAATTTGCACAGAGAATGATGGTAATTGATTAATCTTTTCTGACGGGAAATTAAGTCTGCTAGTGGAAAATACGACATGCAGGGAACGGAATTTCCCATCTCTACACACACGTGTGGGGGCAAAAGAGGTACAAAAAACCCCCCCCATCACGCGGACGCTCTTCGAAATAGCAAAAGATCAGACTGCGATGCTGAGCTGTGTGTCTCATACCCTCCGTGGGAATCACCCACGGCACCCTGCAGCAGCTTAACGCACCCCGTGCTCTGCTCTCCGATTCAAGATCCAGCTTCGTCGAGCAAAAAGACCCCGTGAAAACAGGCAGTAGAGAGGAAACACACAGTTTGAGCATGCATAATTCATAGAGACTTTTAAAAGAGAGCGCAGTTCTTACCCTCTCCGCCCGAGTCCCGCAGCATCGTGTCTGCCACCACCACTATGGGTCTCTTCAGTACGTGGGCAAGGACAAAAACGTGGAACTCCTCCAGGCTCTCGTACACCGGCTCCTCAGAGCTTTCAACACTTTGGGAAATGAGAAGTTAATTTTCACCCCTTGAGTATTTAACCATTGCTTTTAAAAACAGGATGAGGTCTTTATCGGCAGCCACGTAGAGGCGGTCCGTATTAACAGCATTAAGTTTGATCTCAGCTCTAATTTGAGATTTTAGATGTAGATCCCCAAAAACGTCCTATTCTAAGACAAGGGCTGTATCCAGGAAATACCACATCGCTGCTTGGCGCTTCTGGGGTCTCTTACCTAAAGAGCCTCAAAAGCGGCGTTTGTTTGGGATGGCTGCGGCGATGAAAGTGCCCTGGAAATACAGAGCGAGCACTGCAGAAATTCTCCGCTTTTGTTTATTACTCTCATTTCGGAGCCATCAACATGACGAAACATGAGAAAAGATTAGTTTTCTGTTCAGCGTCTGCGTTACCCCACAAAAAGGGCTCGTGCAGCATTTAAATCGCTTCCCGTGATGCTTTACGGGCCTCTCGTTGTTCCTCGCGATCCTTCCTCCTTCCCCCGAAAACCCTACAAGCCGGACCAAAGCAGCAAGCCCCAGCCTCGGCCCTGGACCTGCCCTTGAGAATTATCCCCAGCTGTACCTCGAAGGAAGCCGTTCGCTGTGTTTTACACCTAGACGTATCATTTTTTAATCCGGTCCCCGCCACGTACCCGCCGCAGCCGCCCCCGTTGGTGCCATAGTGCACGCGAGGCTCGCTGGATGCCAGCTTGATCAGCTCGTTCCACTCCTTCTGCCACTCCTCTTCGGTGTAAACGAGACCAGACTGCAAAATGGCAAAGAAACCCCCAAATCTTCCAAGGAAATATTTTGCAATCTCTGCAGCGTAGCTTTACACAAGCAGGCACAACTTTTCTCTATGGATTTATGCAAAAATAATCAATGCGTTATGGAAAAAGGTACACATTTCCAAATCCCTGTTCTCAAGCCAGCCGGGGAGATAATCTACCTGAACCGAAAGTTTGCCTTTTTGTGGGGTGGAAGTAAACACTTCAACCCACAGAATGAGAGGAAACCTTTACTCTTACACTAAATCCTTCCAGTATAAGATGACATAATCTATTGACAAGAGATGGTGGGAGAGATAATTGGACTAGCTAAAATACAGAACTTATTTTCCTTCAAAAAAAACTAACGAAAGACACCATAGCATCCATAAATACTCAATTCAAGGGTTGCTTTGGTATTTCAACACAGGGTGAGCCTGCCTTTTACTCGCATTTCCTTACACGACGGTTGCAAAACGTCCGTTCTGCAATCGCACCACGCGCAACGTGAGACATCGCCGTCCGCGGCTGCGCTCCACCGAGGAGGCACCGCAAGGGAAACCCACGCAGGGCACAGCCCTCTCCTCGAAAAGCTGCGACGCTCCGAAGCCGTCCGCCGTCCCATCGCAGTCCCTCTACAGAATACGCTGCCTTCGGTACAACCACCCTACTTTATAAAGCCTGCATCAAGTATTAGATTCAGGGATTACACCTTTTCTCCTTAAGGCAGAAGCTTTTCAGACAGCTTCCAACACAATCCCAGAGTTCAGAGGTATCAGAAGCCATATTCATCCCAAGGAAGGGGAGAAATCCCTTAAAAACACAAGACCGCGCAAAAAGCTAAGCTCAAGCCTGCTGTATTTAAGGTCATAAGCTGAGCAACACGACGGGAAGGGCAGCAGCCTTACCCTCCTCCTGCTTTCCCTGGCTCCACAGTTGGAGCTCCAGCATCCAAACACAACATCCTAAGTCCTCAAAGCTGCCAAGAAAACCTTCAAGCCGTGCACCAGAAGTAACTGATGGCACGTTCAGCTCTCCGCTTCGTTCTGTAAGGTATTAATTAAGTTTCTCTGCTCCTGGTTATGTCGTCAACACAAATTCTTTCATCGCTGATCTAAAGCTTGCGAAGCAAAGCACGGGAGGAGAATATTGCACCCAGAGCGGGTTGTGAAATTCAGAGCAGCATCCATCACCCTGGGCTGCTTCTTTCAGAGCTTCTTTGGAAAGGAGGAGCTCATAATCCTCGACTTCCAGCCAACAGCTGAAGCGGTACCTGCAATTCCTGGACTGTTGCACCACCTACATCCCACATCTGCTGCCAAGATCCTTCAGCTTGTGCTGAGGACTACGACCAGGGCATGACACCACCACATCCTCTACCCTGCGTATTTTCAAGTCCTTTTATGACCTGCAAGTCACAGTACTTTGCTGACTCTAATTCTGGAGCACGCAGTTTAAAGAGATGCATAAAAGCATGCTTTTAATAATAAATAATCGGAGTTTTTACTGCTAACTACTCTGCTTCAAACAGGGAAATGTGTATTTTTTTCAAACCGTCACGATACGAATCTTTGTGCCCTTCCAAAAATGAAAAGGAAGCTGGAAAGTAAACAACATCCTTCAGTGTCAGGTGGAAACAAAAGTTTACCCTGTTCACAAAACCACCTCGACGCCGAGGGGCCGTCTCTCACCACGTGAGGACGGCTGGTAACTTTCCACCTTGATGAAGTCAGCTCCCTGCTTTCAGGGAGGCCCCACGTCACAGCTTTGCAAAGCCTTTAATGTGGCAAGCTCATGAATTTCCTTTTTTGGTGGAGGAGTTCGCTCCACGCTTTGACCAAGGCGCATCTCACTGATCTTTATCGCTGGAGAGAGCTACACCACGGCGTTGCTTTTCTCTTAAAAGCCCAGCACGGTCATCACATCCTGCTGGATCCTAAATGCCTGAAGGTGACATTTGTTCTCCGTCAATATTGGGCTTAACACGTTTCTAATAAAGAGTTTTCCTACCTTGTAATAAAGAGAATTTCACCAGAGTTTAGACTGAATGATACGTCTCATCATGGTACAGCCAAGTACCACACGCCAGGGAGTTGCCCGAAATTCAAGACCGACTTTATCCCGATCGGAAGCATCTCCCAGACCCAGGGGATATTTTATCAAGACCTTCCCCTCGGCTCAGAGGGCCGTGTTCTGGCTGGTTCCTACCTCCTTGTTCTGCTGCGTCTGCTGCCAACGCCACCTCCGCTTCAGGGCTTCCCTTTCCACGCCTTTATCCATCAAAGTATAAAGGGATTTGCGAAGCATGAGATCTCGATCGTGGAAACCCCACATACCTGCACGGGGGGGGGCAAAGAAAGAGCAGCAGAGGATTAGCAGCAGCCGCATCGCTCCATCGATCTGCTGAGGTCCCGCAACCTGCCATGAACCAGGGGAAGCGGGTAAATTGGGAAACAGAGGCAGAGAAATGCGAGGTTCTCAATCTAAATAACAAAACTCCTGGTTCAAAGCCCGCATTTTCCACCTGCAGCGAGTTTTCACGCAGCTAAATGGAGATGTTGCCACCTCTGCTTTCAACTCTAAAGCGTCTCACAGATGCAGCAAAATATTTGTTCACAAAATCACACGCTCCTTTACGTCAACATCTGATGGGAAAATGAGACCAGGTTAAATGAGACTGTGGTTTTGCTGTGTCTGAAATACAAATACGAAGGAAATACGACAATCTTGCTCATTTAAAAGTCTGGAAACCTCAGAAAATTTACTACAGTCACACTTGACAAAATGGAGTCACTGGAGACAAACCCGGGCTCTTGAAAGTTCAACGTGCAAGCGGAGGGAAGGGGTGGCTCCGTTATTTCACATTTCCTTCAGAAATACAGGGAAATTTGCCAAACGGAAGGGGAGAGGTATTTCACAAGTACACAAGCTATTAGCAGCCTGTTTCCTTCAACCCATTCCTCTCCTGCGCAGCCTGAGCATCGTGACCTACTGCTGCGGCAGCCGGGATGAGCGGCAGCATCCCGCTTTCCCGCGGGAACGGATGGGAGACGCTCGGTCCTGCTCCCAAAGGATGGTCCTGGGCTCTCCTCCCAGCGCAGCCGCTTCCCCAGTCTCAGCCAGAGAAGGGAGGTGGCACCGGCACGGTGCACGTTACCGGGTCTGAAGTGAACCGGTTTGTTATTTCGCCCGCCGTGAATTAAGTCGAGCTCTTACCCAGGGAGGCGGCATGGAGCAGGCAGTTCCCATCACCGGTGGTGGCCAGGGGAAGCAGCCTTTGGCAGCTGGGATCCACGTTCGCCCACCAGTTCAGACGACCTGTGGGAATATTTGAGAGCGTGAAAACGGGACCCGTGACACAACACGGAACTGGTGTGTTCATCCCCTCAAAAAAGGCCGATGGGGACGGAAACCTGCTTAATTTGCAGGGGGAACACCCAGAGAGATGAGCGGTTATAGACCCATCCCGAGGCTGGAAGAAGGAAGGAGTCAAGACGGTAATAAAGCAACAAAAAGGGGAGATTGGAGTCGCAAAACGTCATAGGGATGCAGGGGAACGGCCAGGCTGAACTTTAGGTGACACAAATTAGAATTAAAGCTGGAAATAGGAGTCAGCCCAGCCAGGACTTTAACCCAGACCGGCGTTCTCCTCCTATCCATTTCTCCCCTCACCCTCCTTATTTCAAAACCCCAAAAAACCATCAGGCTGAAAACACCTCCGTAAGCGCCTGTCACAAATGGTGCCCAAGAACTTTTCCAGTTAATAACCGCTCTTCGTTTCTTCTTTTAACCAAATCACTCCTATTTAAACCATCTCACGGCGGTCATTTTTTCCCTGCTCACTGGTTTAGGTACAATACTCGGGGACTTTTGCTGATCCCAGCAGCTTTACCAATGAAAACGCGAACTGACAGTGCTTTATGCCATTTAAAAATAGCAGCTTTTTGGTAATATAAGGCACTTGTAGTAATTCGAGTCAAGAGCATCTAAAAATAGAAGCTGGGGGAAAAAAAAAAAATTAACATACGCGCTGCAGTCAAGTACAGTGCGACTGGAGGTTAAACATTTATCAAGGAAACGAAGCTGGGCTGAATCAGGACTTTGAACTTACAACCCAGCCTGCGTCTCACTCTGCTAGGCCCTCAAAAAAAAAAAAACAGGCGCTGCCTCCCTTGGCTGCGACTTTTTCCGGTAGCTTTTCTGCAGCGGATCCTGTGCAACAGGCAGTTTTTTTGGCTGGGAGATGCCGTTCAGGCTTCCAACAAGTTCCATTGAAATTGCTCTTGCAGAAAACCAGCCCTTTCCCAGCACTTCTACCGAACCTCTCCCTGCTCCCGAGCGCGGTCCCTGCCAGGGACCCCGGCTCTCAAACACAGGATTTCTTGAAATTGTTTGCACAACCTCAGCCACAGCAGCTGTAGAAGAGCTAAATACAGAAAACCTGTTTTTAAACACCGATAAACACAGGAAAACAAAAATGCAGAGTTAACTGCAACGCCAGGCGGGTAATTTCTTTTCTCGGCATCAGGAAAGGAATCGTTGGAGTTGAAAAGTGTTTAGTACACAGCCTCGGGACAATAGCTCCGCTCGGAAAAGCCGGCTATTTTCACTCAATATAGCTCCTGGCACGGCGAAGTCGCGAGCCTGCGCCAAGTGGCACGGGGCCAGAAGAGCAAACCGAGCAGCAAAACAGCGTCTCACAAAAGCTAACCAAAATGTAACGCTACTGTAGGCAGCGCTGAGCTGCCTTTTTTTTTTTTTTTTATCCATTTCACATTGTTCCTGGAAAATTTGCTGCTCCTTTCGATGGCCCGGGGGGGGTCAGGGGTGTTTGCATCTCTGGTCAGCGCTTTGGAGGTTGTGCAACCTCTCGTCGAGCCGAGTCGGGTCCGATTCGGAGCGGACACACCTTGGGGAGGCATTTCTATTTGCAGCGTGCGGTCACGCCGTGCCGCGCACATCCCCGGCGAGGCAGGCGGAGTAATTTGTACAGATTTCCAGTTACGCAAGAGAAGTCATCTCGAAAGAAACCGCATTCCCCAAACCCTTCTCCGAATGTTTTGCTCCTATCAAGGCGGTGGAAAGGCCAAGAGGCCCCCCTAGAAGTTTTTAAAACAACGTATTTCTCTGCATGCGGTTATTAGGAGCAAGCCCTGAAAACTCTACGAGAAAGGTAACCGGATTCAAGAGCACGAGGGATCTTCCTGCAATCGTCGCTCGAGCGGCGAGGTCAGCGACAGCTCTTCCACACGTCTGCAGAAGTCCACCGGCACCAAGAGGCTTCCTCTGCATCCAGCGCCACGGCTCGTACGGGGTCCAGTTTTGCCCCGCAGCCCATTTTGCTACAGAACATCCGTTTGTCCCAGCAGAGATCAGGAACCTGCGCACAAAGGTGTACGTCTGGTAAAACACCGTCGTTTCTTCTAACAGGAACCATCTAAACAGGTCACGGCAATAGAAAGGAACAGAGACGGTGCTCCTCCCAGCCCGAAGACGAGGACTGACTCATAGAAAAACCAAATGGCTTCCCTAAGGCTACCAGGGAATCCAGCGCCGTAATTACAAGGCCGTCCTCTCTGCGTGACGAAGGTAGCGTTCCCGGGGATGACTGGGCCTCGTGCTCCTCGGGCTGACGTGACAGATCCAACACGAACACCCACCACGACCTCTGTGCAGTGGCTACACACCAGTGGGGTTTTTTTTTCCCCCGCTACTGAATCACCGGTGGAGGTGAAGGAGCAGGATCACCACCCAGAACTGGGCTAAAGAGACCAAAAAAGGAGAGCAGCTAGAAAAAGTGGCATCTATGCTGAAGCAAGCTCATTCCATGTATCTAAAACGAGATCATTCCTCTGTAGTCTCCTTATCTAATCTGGAGCCCATCTCTTTGACAAAAACAATACCTGCAGAATACATTTTTGTTTCGGGATCCGGCAGCAACAAGAGCTTGTTCGAGTGCATTTACACATCGGTAGCTTCTTTCGCCCATGCTTCGGGAAGGCTGGGAATCGAAGGCTTCCAACCAACCCTGCTATCGCTCTGCCTGCCGAAAACGATGCAAGCCACGGCAGCGCGCGTCTCGCCGAGAGCTTGGCCGTCCTCCTCCCGGCAGTCGGGGACGCCTCCCTCCGCAGCACAGGCTCAGCCTCCCGGTCTCGCTGCTGAGGATGACAGCGGAGGGGTCGAAGGCATCGCAGCAGTGGTCCTGCGCCGCGGGCAGCGGTCCGGCAGAGCCCAGCACCCAACTTCCGAGAAGGTTTCGCCTGCCTTTTGAAGCAAGGTGGTACCCAGACGTGAGCTCGTCTCTCCGGCTAAGGGAACCAGTCCGGCCAATGACTTATGGGCGAAAATATTTGCAAGTCAGATGCCAGGTAGGTAAGACAGAGGGGGGTACGTGTACTCACGTGCCTCTCCTCATGCACGGGCTAAACCCAGGCTGAAAAGCTTCTCCAAACCCAGGTGATGCATTACCAAGGCACCCATTTCTTTGATTGCCCACTCCGAGACGCGCGACATTTACGCCCCAAGAACGAGGAACCCGTTTGCCGTTCCTTCGATGCCGTTTCCGCAGCGAAGCAAGCGCGCTGATCTCTTAACTCAGCAGTTTTTAATAGTCCACCTACAGATGCTTATTAAATATTAGTCTGAAGTGCAAAGCAGGAGGTTTCTTGCCAATACGCTGGGGGACTTCTGAAGGCGTGCTTGGCACCGTGTCCCTGACCCTGGGGAGAAAGCCTGACCTCGGAGCCAAGGCAAAGCTATCAAACCCAGGGATTTCTTTCAGTTCTTCTTGATTTTTTTTTTTTCCAATAGCCCCGGGCAAGGCACCGCCACTGCTCCTCCATGTGTGCAACGAGAAAAACCACTCTGCATCTTCAAAATATAGGGCAAGGCTTAATCCACTCAGGTTTGTGAAAAAGAACGCTAAGGTTGCGGCAAGGGCCAAATTTTCAGCTCCACCAAGACCTTTTCATACAACTCTGAGCACGTTAAAAGCTTCCCAAGAGGACGTCATTACAATTTACAGCCACTTTAAAGTGCACTTACTCTGTCAGTGGTGTAAAGGGATCTCTGGATAGAAGGGGAAGAGCATCTGAACATTTATTGGTCTATAAAATATTTGCTTAATCCCCTAAGGACAGCACATACTAAATTAATAACGGGAGTCACCGTAGCTCACAGCACCACGCTCAAAACCCTACTTCGAATTAAGCCTGGAATATTTTATATATGCAGTACGGCCCTTTAATAAAGATAAACACCCATTTATAACAAACCCACATACATAATGCAGATACACTTCAGTCTTCAAAAGGCATTTTCTGAAAATCAATTACTTAATGGTAACGTCGTCTCAGCACGCCAGGAAGCAATCCCAGCACACGGATGAAAAAGCACAGCCACCCCTCGTTCCCTCACCCGGAGTCTGTGCTGAACGCAGCAATCCAATACCCCCCGACTCCGCTCGGATGTAGATCCGTACGTTTTATTTGCATTAGACACGACAGCTTCGCCATCGACAAGCAGCAACGCTGCTGTAACGAGATCGCTTGGATCAAGTGTTCGTTTCCAAAACATGAGAATATTTGTTACAGGAACACTTGAGCAGGAGAGGGCTAAAATTTGACATGAAGAATACAGGTTCTCTCTGAAGGAATAGTCTTCTAGGTACGTGCATCGGTGACAGAAACAACGCAGAGGTGTAAAGTTGTGCCTGGCGTCCTTCTGCCCTCCACCCCATGTAAGCTGTCCTGGTAACACGTATTAGGTTTTCTCTGCCAGCATGGAGGTCCCATTCATTCACCAGCTAAATCTTATTTACAGATCACCTAGCAACTATTCAGGAGGAAAACAGCCTGCTGGAAAACAAATCCATCTGCACTCGTAAGGTGGTTCCTCTCCAGGCAAACAGAAAGCCAGCAGACGAGTTTTCCTGCGTTGAAGCAGCATTTAAAATGCATCATCCATCTAAAGTGTGTGTAATCGCTTCTAATATTTGTCAGCGGTGATGAGCTACTGTTTGTGTTATGCAGGAATTTGTTTTTCCCCCTCCCCTCAGTGAGGCTGACGGGACGGTGCAGGGCACAGGGAAGCTCAGGGGGTGAGATAATGCAACTTTTTTTTTTGAGTGTTACCATTCAGCTGCATGAGCGATGGCGACATCCACGATTTATTTACATTCGGTGTCTGCAGGCAAAGTGAAGCAGACTCTTACTCAACTCTTGCACCACGCTATAAAAAGGGATGAAATAATACCTATCAGATACGCATCCTCGCAACGGGCTCGCTTCTCTGTGGCCTCAGGCTCGTCCCGTCGGTACTGCCGCAAAACTGCCACCGCCGCGCTGTATTCGCATTAAGAAAGCACTCACCAGCCTGCTCCAGTGCCACCAGCATGGACTGCTCGATGAGGTCTCGCTCGATGAAGCTGCGGAAGTCCTCGGTGTACACGGTGAGGTCGGGCAGCTGGAAGGTGCAGATGGGCATCTCCAGCAGATGTTCGCTGCTGCCGTTGCTGGAGACGTGGGACCGGGCCAGGGAGACGATGGTCGAGCTGGCGTGGGAAATGCCTCGAGACAGGCGTTTTTCTGCGAGGAAAAGGAAGATGAGAACACACCTGAATGGCGCAGAAGCAGCAAACCTCGCAGAAGCAATTATCAAATCGCTGCCTTCAGCTAGTATTTTTTGGTTGCAAGTGGCTGGATTGCTCCAGCACAGAAGTATTTCAGGCAGCAGAAGGAAGATTTAATGGATCCGTATCGTTTCTGTGACACTGACCTTGCACAATATCATCCTGCCGCTGGAGCGGCGGTCGCCCGGGACGGGCTGCCTCTTTTTCAGGGGGTTTATAGTTGCGTCCTTCATTGAAGGAATGGGGTAGGTTGCCGGCATGCACTTGCCTTAGCTGTTCAAAGTCACTCAGGGCTGCGCTCAGATCCCAGTTCTTGCCTGGATGGGAAGGTATCAATAAGGGTCACCATCGCACGAGAAAGAAATCAAGTCAGTTCCTAAAACACTAGAAACCAATAACAGGGCAGTTTATCATGAAGCACGAAGGCTGTCTAGCAGAAACAAGGAGGAAAGCAGGGTGCAGCACGACTCGTTCAGCTGGGCGCTACGTGTCTGTCCAGGATTTGCATTTCTGGAAGAGATATAACCATGAACCTGGAGCGCCCAGAAAGCGCTGGCTCTCCCGCCCCAGGTTGTATGGATGGTTTACATCTCGTGTTTGCAGAGACGCATCCAGAGCTTAGAGGGAGCTACGGCTCTGGGTTGCTGGACATCTGCAAAACCTAAACAAAGGTCCAAAGACCTCACATTTTCATAGAGTCACAGAATTATGGAACGGTTTGGGTCGGAAGGGACCTTCGAAGGCCATCCAGTCCCAGCCCCTGCCACGAGCAGGGACGTCTGCCACTAGATCAGGTTGCTCAGAGCCCCCTCCAACCTGGCCTGGAACGTCTCCAGGGACGGGGCATCTCCCACCTCGCTGGGCAACCCGTGCCGGTGCCTCACCACCCTCAGCCTCAAACATTTCTGCCTTATATCCAGTCTGAGATCTAATTTTGCCAGAAGATGATTCCTGGCTGTAAAATGAAGAAGGGCAGGGTCACCATAACAGCATACACTGAGCACAGAGCACGGGACTGGAGTAAAATAAACATAATTTTGCCCTTAGGAAGGGGAAATGGAAGGTCAGGCTGCGCCACGGCCACCAGCATCTACATAAACCCAATGGCCCATTGCTTCAGGTCACATCGAGCATTTTGTTTTATAACTCTCCAACTGCCACAAAGATAATCCATCGTGATGCAGGCACCACTTCTTTGCTGACAAAGTGAACGGCCTCCAGCTCTCTTTACCCCCACATCATCGCAGGATGACGCTCGAGCCAAACCACGCGACTTTAAAAGCTGATGATTTGCAATACGACTCTTTAAATCTCTCCGCACGGTTTAAGAGGCAGCCACCCAACTCTTTTTGAGCTGACACCCAAAATACAGATGCAAGCAAGGTGCCAGCCGGGCTAGGCGGTATCCAGAAGACTTTTCAGCAGGCTTGTGTCATTGCTGGCCGGATAAATTATTCAGCAAAACAGCTTGAACTTCGTGGACTTAAAGCAGTTCCATTTCCTTTTAACACTACCCAGCAAGCTGCAAGAACATAATATATATTAATGTGCTGAAGTCTTTCAGTATGCAATAAATTGACCTTTTAGAAGCCACTGTTTTCCAAAGGCAAGAATACATAGCAAAAAAAAGTCTACCATATGGTAGGAAAATTGTGATTTTTTTTTTTTTTTTTTATGAACACTGTTAATCTAGGCTCTTAAATTAGCAAGTTAGCAGACACTGCAGAAAGAAAGCCAACTTTATATATAGTAACTCCACTACAGGAAAGATACATAAACCGCCAATTGGTTTATATGATAGCTTATGGACAATAAAAGAAGTCATTATGTCTAATTCCCTAAAGGAAATATGCTTCTCAAGTATTTAAATTCTTTTGAGAGATGTAATTTGCAGCATTTAATGACTGACTCCAAACGGAAAGTTATTTTAAGCTTCACCTTTTGAGTCAAGGGGATTTTTTTTTTTTTTTTTGCCTTTTTTTTCAGTTTTTTTTTTTTTTTTAACGAAATAATGAATCGGTATCAAGGAATGAGAATGACCCATCAGATTAAAATTAAGTTTGCTGTTGCAACGCTATTTGCTTTAACATGTCAGCAACAGGAGGATATGCCAGTGACACTGACCCATTACGGCTGCGTCTCCCAACCATCTTCGCCAGCAATGGAAAAAAGTAAAAACTTTGGAAACTGTGCAAAACGACGGCAGCCAAAAGGACTCAAATCCCAGTATTACGAGACAACCCAGTTATCGGCAAGCACCTGGAACGGGTGCGTTTGATGGACTCGGCGCTACAGTGCTTTTCTGCAAGCACGAGAGAGGCGGTTAGAGGTGATCAGGGAAACTTTTGCACAGAGGAGGTTTCGCTGGTGCTTGGATGATAAAAGGGAGGTTCCCTCCTCCGGCAGGAAAACCAGTGTCCGCTGGGGACACCACGAGCCAGAAGTTCAACCACAGAGAGAGCCGGAGCCCGTCTTCCACGTGACGCTACAGCTCTCGCTGCCAGAACACGGGACGATTTCCAAAGAACCTAAAATAATTATTTCGCCAATTACTACGTCCCCTTCTCCCCCAGTTCTTTAGCTTTGCGTGCATTTGTACGCTGCAATCCTTTGCTGTCGAGGTGATGGGCTTCCGACGCTGCTGGAGAGCAGAACGATGGAGACGACCATCATGCAGAAGACCCGTCGTTGCCACCAGAGAGCGGCTTCGCTTGACACGTGCATGGAACTCAAAGCACAGACAGAAAACATGACTCAAATCGCTCATATCGCCCTCAAACGTCACACCTGAATAATTCACTTTGTACATCTATTTTATCTGACTGCTTTCACTAATACCCGCCCCAAACAAGAAAAATCTCTGTGTTTTCCCTCATTTCCACCCCTGGAGTTGTCAACTCCACCGAGGCTGCAGGCGAAATAGCAGCTACTCAGCGGCACGTCATGAAAGTGAGCTAAAACTACCGTTGTTAAAATAAACCAACCCATGTGCCGAGTAGGAGACTGAGAGTTTGAAGGAATATCTGCTTTAACCTTTTCTACTGCAAGCCCAAATATTTCTTCCGAAAGATAATATTAGAAATCCTGACATGAAACAAAGCAACCTAAACGCAGAAACCAGAACATAAACACACCACAAAACCCACAACTTGCCAGACTTCCGCCGAGACGACGCTCGGCTGTAAAAATTAAAGGGTGAAGCCCTGAACCCAGCAAAGCTAATAGGAGTTTTGAAGAGGAAAAAGCTACGAATCGATGCTGCGAGCGCCGAGCCGAGGAGGAGAGCTAGAGCCAAGTAGGTGGAGCAAATTGCCTAAAGACACAGATTCTAGCAACAATTTCAGGCCTTTGAATTCATTACTGCTAGAGCATCCGGAGCGGCAGCAGCCAGGGAGCCGGTGCGGATGCTGGAGGAGCATCAGCTGGTCCCGGGTTCAAGCAACAACAAAAATGACGTGTATTATACAGGAAAAGGGATGATAGGAAGAAACACAGCAAGTATGGTCTTGCATTATAATTACAGATTGGTTAGTTATGTACAAACAGACCTGCTTCTCGTGCAATGTTTTTGTCCTCCAGCATTACAACGCATGCCAGTATTTACTCACCATCCTTTTGTCAACATTAACCCAACGGCAATACTCGCGAGCAAGTTTACAGCCCCAAAATTAAGACCTGGTATCCTTTCTCCTCTACCCTTCCCATTGCTGTAAGTACAGGGTGAAAAAAAGGTACCTGCAGCCTTCACCTAAACGCGATCACTAATGAGCAACTTCTCCATCTTACGGAGTTTTTGAGAAAGCCAATATTATGCTATATTTCAGGGCAAACATACGCACTTAAAAAAAAAATAGGTAGAGCCCCGGAAAGCTGCCAGCGCGGCGTGCCAAGGCTCTCGAGGGCTGGCTTGCCTGTTGAAAAGCAAACGGGCTGAACGCAGATGATGCTTGCCTTCAACTCCTGAGCATCCTCAGCACCTCCATCACCTCACACCAACTGATGCTGTTCAGTAGGAGCCTCCCGCGCCGGGCGTAAAGGGGGCTCTAAGGGGATGCTCTGCCAGGAGAGGTCACTGGCACCGACAAAACAGCAATTTATATCGGCATAATCAAACCACCTTTGCAAGCAGAACAAGATATACCAGTAACAGCACGGTTTTGCCTATGTAATTACCCCTATATTGCTTTCAAAACCCAGGCAGCCTTCACCTACTGCTATTCCTTCAACCCTTTTGAAGGCATCGCTGCCATAAAGGAAAAAAAATCCTGAAGTTTTGCTGCTTGTGGCGAATAGCACACGTGAGCGGAGAGGACGAAGGAAGGGAACCGCACTCCCGGTTGATGCGTTCTCCTTCCCAACATTTGAAATTCATTACCTGATGGATGCGTAACAAGAAACCAAGGCAGAATTTCACCAGCCGCGCCGCCGAGGGCACGATTTTAATGTCTCCGGCATCGCACTCGCCAACCACCAGCCCCGGGGGTCTGGCCAGCAGCTCCCTGCCCCTCTTGCAACCCCTTTTTTTTCCTACCAGCTCCCCGTCAGCCACCGCCTGGCTCTTCCCTTCTTTTATTCCCAGTTTTATTTACCTTCGAGGAGATCTCTGGCCAGTCCCGGCTCTGCCCCCGTTGAGCGAACAAAATCCGACAGGACGATGTCCATAGCCGAGGTCGTGCGCTCATGGATTCCTCCCGGCAGCTGGGGTCAGCGGCGCCCGGATCAGCACCTCGGCATCAATCTAGGAACGAGACCAACAACGCGCGCGGCTCGCATTACAAAGTATAAAACAATTAGCCTGGCCAGGCAGCCTCCAAGCTGGCCAGGAACGATCCGACGGCAGGTGCCTCGGGGGGGGGAAATAAACCTCCTCCCCTAAAATTAACTGTGCTTTGGGACTGCTGTTTAACTAATTGATAATTAGGAGAAAATATACAATTTTTGCTGCTTTCTCCCCGCACGCGAACGGGCCGTAATGGCTCTGCTAATGACGGGCATACCAAGGGCTCAGCAAATTCAGGAAAAAAAAAACAACCCAACAATTCTCATTTCACAGGCGGTAGAGCTTTTCTTTCCAAAATCACGGACGAGTAGCTAGGAGAATAAATGAGTTTATCTGGTAGCAGCAAGAAAGCAGAAAGTTTCTCTTACATATTTGCAGAGAGCTCAGCATCCTTGCCCTCCCCGGGGCAGACAGTCCTGCTCCAAGCACCTCGGTTGCGCGCAAAGGAAATAAAAGCAAGACCAAAACGCTGTAATTAGTAGGTGTTGCCTATGCAAAACAAAACAAAAAACCCCTTTCAGGCAAAAAAAAAAAAAAAAAAAAAAAAAAAAAAAAAAAAGCAAGCGCACCAATTCCTCTTCTTGCAGAAAAACAAATAAATGCACCAGTCCGGATCTCCTTCTCAGAAGGGAGCAAAACCAGCCCGTCCAAAGGCGTATTACGTAAATCTTCAGTTTTAGCAGGTCCCAAGATTCAGAAAGGTGTGTGCTCTTGCTGTGCATTCAAATCCTGATTTTCTGCATTCCTCGAGGCAGAAACGGAGAGCGGCGCACAGCCGCGGGAGCTTGGACTGGGCAAAAAGCGCCGCCGGATTTTTTAATTTTTTTTTTTTTTTTTTTTTCTTTGCGGTTAAAGGGTTACGATAAAAATTCTGCTGTCAAGGAAAAAAATTCATCCCGAGCTGAAAATTTGGCACGTGAAGAAGAGGGGGAAAAAATCTGTAAGGCTGCTTGCGGGAGGTGTTGCTGCATTGAGAGGAAATTTCAGTATTACAGGGAAGATGAACAAACCTGTTTGTTTTCCTGGTGCCTTGAAAAAAGTCTCTTTTCAGGATTATTCCTAAAGATGGGCAAAACTCCCTGGTGCCTTAAAAACGTCTCTTTTCAGGATTATTCCTAAAGATGGGCAAAACTCTCTAACGGCACGCAGCTCCCAAACCCCAAGAGCAGCAAGTTAAACATCCACGCTTTAATCTGGAATTTCCTGGCTTTGTTGGTTAAATACCATTCTTATTATCTTCCACGCTCGCTAATCACATACTTATTAACTTCATGCACACAGAAAAACTACTTAATATTCTTTTATCGCCGGAGCAATCTCGGGGCTATTGTCGGCTGAAGGCAATCCTAAAACCAAGCGTATTCAGACAGCAAAATCTGGCAGGCGATTCTCGCTCTTGCCCCATCGACGATGTAGGGAACATCCCTAATGAGAAGCCACGCGTTTGTATCCTCTAACCACTGGCAAGAGCTGTAGAAACAGCGAACAGTTTCTAAATGAAAACTCACTGCAATAAAAGATAACTTCCTTCTGGCGCGTTCGGCTTTTTTTAAAAAAAAAAAAAAAAAAAAAACCAACAAGCGTACGCAGCAAAGCGTGGCTTTTGGGGAGGAAAAGAGCAGCAGCACAGCCCACACTCGCTAACTGATGGCATTTGCAGTTACCCAGCAAACTCCCTCGCGCTCAAAAATGTCAGGCAAAACACAGATGGAAAACTCCGGGTCCGACGACACGGCGATGAACTGTTGGAGAGATTTATCGCCGGGGCTCGCACGAAGAAACATCCTCTCCCTCTGGGTTGAGTTGTTATTTATTATTTTCTTTCCCGTGCAAGGGAAACGCGCTCTCCCCTTCCCTCCCTCCGTAACAGGTAGGAAATCCAAGCCCAAATTGATCTGCAGCCACAAATACATCACCCAGCAAAGGCTACACGTGTCAAGCACACCCAAACATCCCCCGTAAGCGTATGTATATATGCAGGCAGGTACGATGCTATCACGACCGCTTCCAATGCTGGATATCATCCATAAGTGAGCTTTCCCGTTACAGTGCAAATAGAAATCTGCTGAAGAAAACACATCTAGGACTAAAAACCAGTCATTTCTACGATCCCCGCAATACCGACGGTTATTTGCAGGACACACCATCAGGAATTAAGCAAATTAAATGGTTAATAGCCACGATTTCATCTTCCCGAACACTCCAGCCTCTCCTCTCCAGCCAAAGTGCGCGTGGTGCGATGGCCAGCATCGCCATCGCGCAAACTTCACCCAAAAAAACCCCAGGGTGCCAGTTTGCCTCCAGTATTTAGTCAGAATGAGATAAAAAGGGCAACAGGATGAAGAAGACAAGTTGCCTGATAATACCAGAGGAACGTCCCCAGTGCATCCGACGGGGATGCAAAGCCCCTGAAGCAGAACGCCCCGCCTTCCACATTTTACAGATTTTTGGGGTGAATTTGCATTTTAGCAAAGCGGTTTATCAGATTTTTATTATACACCTTTGTTACAAATCTGAAATACCAAAGAAAGCCATCGTGTCCCACGTTACAGGGTTTTTCCATTACCATACAGCCCATTTCTTTAAGCTATCCGAGAAATACTTCATAATCAGTACTTAACAAGGAAACGCTACTTTCTAAATATTTAGATTTTAAGCTATTCCAGGAGGGGAAAAAAAAAAAACCAACAAAAAACCACGAACGTAGTGCTCTGCACACCCGAAGCTTTTGCTGTTTAAGGTTGTGCCCAAAGCAACAGCCAAATTTTGAGTCCTGCCTCCCGCTCTGAGCCCCTGCCCTCGCGCAGAAAGGACGGCGTCAAAACTTCCCTCTTTCCACTAGCGAAGAGGCAAAACCAAATTGCCTTAATTTGCAAAGACTTTCATTAGAACGATTCCCCATGCCCTGCCTGGCTACGGGAGGGAAGCACCCAGAAATATCAACAAAGCGTGCTTCAGAAGATGCCACTATCCCTAAATTCCTTTAATTTTCCTCCTAGCAGGTGCTCCCCAAGCTCCTCTGAGATATTTTCAAATCTCGCACATCCCTCCAAAGCTTTTCTCATTTAATTCCCCCACCGGGCTGGCAGAGCGGTAGCCACTAACGTAAGGATTTGGAAAACCAGCGTGTTTTCCTTAATTGCATTTTCAGGTACAAAAAGGAGTCGAGAATACGTATCTCTGAGCTCTTGAGATAATGAAAATCTTGATTTGAGAGGGGGAAAATGACAGCGTGGAGCATAACGAGCTCTGAACTTACGGAGAGGCGACGGCTGGCTCGCGCAGACCGGGATCGGCGAGGTTTCGTTATCGACTCCGAATTAAAACACACTCCTCAGAGCTTCGAAACAGTTTAAAACAGCGGGCAGGAACGCTTGGCAGCAATCCTCCTCTTGTGATAAGGTCCCATCATCTCCTTCCCATCATTTTTTTGGCTAGAATCAAGACTTTCTTGCCGCTTTTGGCACCAAGATCGCACCGCAGCCCAAATCACAACTGCCGCTCACACAGGCACCGTAGGGTAAATGCTTTGTAAACAGCTTTCCAGGACCGAAGCCATCGCCTACGATGAGCAACCCCAAAGGCAATATACCTGCAGTGTCTTGGCAGTACGTATGCAATATTTTATCTAAGAAAAAATGGCAACTAATTCACCGCGGAGCTGTCACGCTTCCCTCGTTGAGGTTTTCAAAACTCAGAGGAAAAAAAAAAAAACCACCTCAAAAAAAAAAAAAATATCAAAACACCTTTATTTGCAAAATGCAATATCGATATCACGCCTCGAGAGCTGGGGATGCAAAGGCCGCTCTGCTCTGTAAATCCGGAGGATTTACATCTCGGTTTGGCCTCGCGTGAACGAGGTTTCCCGAAAATTTGCATAGAGGACCAGAATAGACAACCGGGGAAGACGAGTGCCTCCTTCACAGCGAAATCTGGGAAAAGATTTCTATTTGAATAACCGCACTGCTGGGAAGCGTACAATTGCACATTGTTATTTGCACCCCGTCAGTAAAACTATTTGGCACGGACGGCGTCGAGCAGCAGCGCAGTAGTGGGTGTTTACGCGGCACCCAGCATATTGGGGGGGACGGGGGATGCTGCAAACTATATAGCCAGCCACATCTCCAGATTTCCGATGGACAGAAACTTCGGCCATCTCCCTGCAAACAAACAGGGGAAGCGAGACGGAGGGAGGCAGAGCATTTCTTCCCTCTCCGTCCTGTTCAGCTCTACCTTAAAAAACAGGGGAGGGGGGGGAAAAAAAATCACTTCCAAGGGAATAAACCTTTGGATTGAAGCGCTGGTTTGGTCGCTGCAGAACGTGGGGTTTCGGGCTTCAGGTCCTGAGTTGTAATCCTAATTTTCTTGGCATAGTAGCTCAGGTACTTCCTTCCAGCTCACTCCCCTTCAGAGTTGTTCTGCAACTTCGTTATCTCCTTCTATCCTTTACGTTTTCTCTCCCGTGGTTCGCGTCCGCTCAGATCTCACCGTCAAGCCTCCGAGCCGGTGGGAGGTTGAACGCTTTGACGAAACCCCACAGATGAGGGCGATCCATCTCATCGCAGCCTCCTACAAGAAGCTGCCCTCCACCAGAAACTGTACGGCATTAAATTCACCGAAGACTTTCATCCCAACTACTTTTGGTCAAGCTTTTTGAAACCGTAAGAGTTTATTAGCCCCTCTTTCGCTGATAGATTTTGCTAGAGCACGCAGCTTCCCAGACGTTTCAGTGTGCTTTGGCGAAAAAATGGCAAAGCCCAGGGGGAACAAACTCAAAACCAAAGCAAAAGGCAGTGCAAGGAAGCTAAATACAAACAGAACAAGCCAAAGGAGGTAGAAGAGTCCAAAGAGGAAAAGCTCAAGAGAAAACAAACCTTCTCCTGGTGTCGGCGGCAGCACCAGCGGCTCAGACGGAGACTTCCACCGAGGACGTACCCACCGAGCCCCAGCGCCGACAATGGTGTCAATACTGTCTTTGAACCATGCGTGACTCCTCGTTTTAGAAACCACAATGTCCTAGACTGTCAGGAATCCTGCGAGCCCAACGCCTCTTCTGCCGTGATGCAAGCGCTCAACTATGCGGGCGAAACACGAGGGACCGGAGCGGGAGTCGTGCCGCTCGCTTCTGGTGCCTCCTGATTAAAAAAAAAAAACCTGCTACGTTCGAGGCAAACACTGGCACCTTCCAGCTCTCGGCATTACGCTTTTCCCCAGAATTTGCCGTATCGCTGTCCAGACAAAATTGGTGTTTCAGAGGGCTGAGGTTTCTCCTCCCTCGCCCCAAGCGCCGGCACCCGTGCCCCTTTCATATGCCCCCAATCTCTCACCAAGTGCCATAAAGATAAGAAATCAGGTAAAAGCTCAGCACAGCTCACATAGAACCCACGTTCACCCTATTTTCCATTCTCCTTTTCCTTTAGAAACACTTTTTAAATACGAGCTCCAGACATCGCTATCAGCAGGCCAGCAGCAGCATCCTCAGCACATCTGCAACCTCAGCTGTCCTAAAAGCCGCTCATTTTTAAGGATGCTCGTATCTCCAGGAGCCTCTTTACGACAGCGTCTTACGTTTCCATCGGATGCATCGCGCAGGCACGGGATAACGTTAGCACTCTCAAACCTCTGGGAATCCCCGTATTTTTAGAGCAGCTTGGCGTAACGTCGGGCACGGGTTGCCCTCAGCGATGGGGCATCATCGGGAACCTCATTTCCAAAGCATCTCCCTCCCAACACAATTCTCCGAGTGCCTGCGCAGATAGGGACGGCTTTATTAGGATAAGCGAAAAAACACCTACCCCATAGGGATGTCACAATATTTAGTTAGCTAATGCTTGTAAAATGCTATAAAAAGCTCAATTAAGCCTCGCCCTTATGAGACACTGGAAGGATTCACAGGCTTGTTTTGGAGGCAGGAGACAGACGAGTGCTAGGCAGCAAAAACACGAGCCCGGGAAGAGTTTCCACGTCCCAGCCGGGGCATCACTGGACGTTTCATAAATAATCTTGGGGAAAACCCCAGAAAAGCAGCAAGCACATTCGCCTCGTAGTCAGAGGCCAAGACCCAGGCCAGTATTTTTAACGTTCACCTGCAAAAGAGCACGAGACTGAAATCTAATAAATAACCACCTCGTTACGCACAGGACCGGATTCTTGCAGGACCGACCGCCAGCTACAGGACCAAACCCCCTCCACAAAGAGCCTCCTCCGCTTCTGCTATCAAAGCGTATAAAAGCGATTTACGACCTGATCGGGTCGGGTGGAAAGGTGTGGATTTACTGCTGCCTGCAGTCATTTCTCCACGATAAGGCAGGAGTTCACGAGGCAAGAACCGCTCGGCACTAACACCCCACGGAGACACGCGGGGTGCATCGGTAAGGGTGCCGGGGTGGCCCGAGGCGACGGGAGCTCCTTCTGCCCCAAAATCGGCTGGCCGGCGGTGGCTGTCGCTGCTCCCAGCGCCGATCAGCCGCTGCAAGAAGTCACCGTCCCCTGCATCGGTCACCGGGGCCGGCGGCACGAGCAGCCCCCGCTCACCTCCAGGGAGAGCGACTCGGGCGGCTAATTAACGCGATTTAAACACCCACGGCCGCCGTTGCCAGAAGGGAGGGCTCACACCAACCGCTCTCCGGGGAGATCTGCGGGAATAACAACCTCCGGCGCCGGGGCAAAGCCTTTACACCCGCGCAGTCGGTCGCAGGCTGAACTTCCACCCCAGCCTGCACGAGGCGAGCGGCACGGGCGTCCCGCTCCTCCGTGCGGACGAGCTCCTAAATAAGCCTGAATTTAAATCCGACAGAATTAGTCGATCGCATCTCCAAAGGCCACAATCAGAAGCGTATTAATTCAGTTTTAACTGCCTTTCTCCCCTTGATTTATAAAGATTCACACGAACTCAAGGTGTAACACCTTTCTGACTGCATCGGGCTCAAATAACGCAGGCTCAAAACAAAGCTAAAAGGTGATTAACAAATTACTGCCCTCCTCGACACGTTTCTAAAAATGTAAAAGCCTCAGGGTGTTGCTTAAATCAACACAAGCAAGGAGAGGAGAAGAGAGCGGCTCCTGAGCTCCCAGCCCCTCTCCTGCCATGCGTGGGGATTTCGGGAGGGAGCAGCACGGTGCCCCGCCGGACCCGGAGGTGTTTCGCAGAAATGCCAGCAAATGGTTTCAGGCTGATTCACTGGGTTTGGTGGTTTGGTTTTTTTTATTGTCCTGTCCAGAAAGGATGACTGAGTTCATTGCTGATGGAAATACTTCACCCCGTTTTGCTGTCGTGCCTGAACACGCCGTCATACTTGCAGAGCGTGGTCCTCTACGGGCTGCGGAAGGAGCGAGCCATCAGCATCGGCTAACGAAGGAGATGACTCCCCTACGAGAAAACCTTTTTTGCAAACAATACGAGGTTTCAGAGCGGACTCACCATCGGACTAACCCTCCCGGTCACCTTACGGGGACGTACCGAGCTCTGCTTCCAACAACCCTTCCCATGTTTCTGCTTGGCACCACGCCACCCCAGCTGCTTTATCAGCCGGGTGCAAATACGAGAGGAGAGCACAGAAAACGCAAATTTACAACCGTACGCTCAACACCCCTGATAAGAGCCTTCTGGCTTACAAATACGCAGGAGCCTTCGTCATTCTGCTTGCTTTTACAAGAAGACTGCCTTGGTTTCTGAAAGCCAATCTTACCAAAACCAGCAAGGTAGCGTGAAATCTTCAGTGCTGGCACAAAAGCAGGCTGAATAGAAAAAGCAACAAAACTTTGTGTGTGTGTTTATTTTTTTTAGCAGGTCTCAAAAAAGCTGCCTAGCAAGAGACACGCTGGTGCTGCACTAACAAACCCCCAAGCCCCAGCTCGCATCAAGAACCAGAAGTCAAGCCCAGGCTCCTGGAGGTGCCTTAAGCCTGTCTTGATCTGAGACTAAAACGAAAGTCAGAAGCAGGTGTCCTCCTGCAGCCCTCGGCCCTCCGCTTCCTGCTCGCTCAAGGCAGCGGGACGCAGCGACCAAAACTATATTAGGAAACTTTACAGTTTCAGCCCAAGGAAAACGTTTCCTTTTGCGTCAAAAGCCCATGTGCAACCTCTCCCGTTTTTAAACTCTGGCTTTTAAGTCAACATCATAAAAGACAGCAGCAGCCGAAGAGGACTTTCGTCTTCAAGTGCATTTAAATACTCCCTTCGCACCGCATACATGCTGATTTTAAACAGAGTTTGGGCTGGGTAGGTGTGTTTCCCAGCCTAGTTACTAAAAAATCTCTTTTCTTAAGATTGGGGCGTGCCAACGTCACAGCGCGGGGGCGGCAGGCAGCCTTTGAGCCGGGGTACGTTTGCTAACGAGAAGCACGACGAAGAAAGGGCGGACCAGGCGGGACCGGACTAAACCGTCCCAGGGCTCTTCGAGAGGCAGCAGCCAACCAATCCATATGATAAGTTCACGCCATCGGTGGTTTTAATGCACGAGAAAACACCAGTAGCAGAGTCTTACACCACAACCCTCCAGATTTTGCTAGCTCCCCACCCACGGATGACACACGGGATTTTATTACGTTACCTGTGGGCTTCTCTGCCACTTCTGCCCGGGATTTTTAGCAATATCAACGTGCTCTCCCCCCCCAGCTTGCACCAGGGCCTGAGCACAGCGATGTTTCTAATGGAGCAACACAGTGGGGAGATTACACCGAGCCCTGAGTCACACCTAGCTCTGAACTATAATAAGCTTGATCCTTACACAAACAGTATTTCTTGCTTGGTCACCACACCCATCAAAACAGAGAGTGAAAGCCGTGCATCCCAAAGCGCCGTAAGGATGCCTCCACCTATCGCTAATTCAGACCTTCATCCTTCCAGGCGGCAAAGCGACAGGAGACGAGAACCCGTCCGTTTTTGCCTCTGCCCTTCGGAAAGGGGCAGCGAGGAAAAAAGCCGGGTTTAGTTAATCCCTACGCAAGCCTGCAAAACCTTCCTAACAGAAATTAAAACACTTGATACCGAACGCCCACCTAAAACAAGAGTAAAGTCAGAAAAAATACACAGAAGCAAAGCGACTCGCAGCTTCCTCGCTTCCCGCAACCTCTCCGCAGGATAACACAACACCAAAATTCATCTGCCAGGTTTCGGTACGAACGCACCAGAAGCGAAGCCGGAGAGGCGTAGAGCATCCCGGTCCTCCGCGGCAGCGAGCAGAAACTGCAGGACCGCGCTCCCTGCCCTAACTCGATCAGGCAAATTAAAAGAGACCAAGGGAAGAAATAAAAAGGAAGCAAGGTAAAACAATTAAGTGTACCTCAGCTTCATCACTTGTGTCTTCCAGGGCATAATGGCGGGGGGGGGAGAAATCAATCCTCGAGCACACTTAACTAAATAAGCATCTCACCAGAAACGAATACAATCTGCAGAACAGGAAAGACAGACTATTAGTTCCAGGACCATAATTTTGAGTGACTTTAATTTTCTTATTTTGTTAAGATTTCAATCACGTTGAGAACACGCACTTCAGAAAGAGAAAAAAAAAAAAATATATTTTTACGGGCTAATGTCACAACTAAGCATTAAACATGATCTGGAACTCCTGTATTGTAGGTGGCCTTTGCTACGTTTAAGAAGGTATTTCCAGAAATATTTGAGGAGCATAAAACGATGACGTCTCTTCCCCAGATCCACCATGTGATTTTTTGTTTGTTTGTTTGTTTGTTTTTTGACACCGGCAGGAACCCGAGCCAGGATGCCGGGGCTCCGGTCCCCAAAGTACAAAGTCAGCGCACGACCTTGGCCAGGCACCTCCACCGCATCCCAGCCTCATGGGCAGAAGAAAGGGCAAGAGGACCTCCACGCCGGACCCTCCAAAGCCCTCGGGTACCTCCAGATGAGAACCAAGGCAGGAGGTGCCAAAAGCCACGAGAGATCTCGTTCTGCCGGTCCCGGCCAGAAGCTTTTTGCTCCCCGCCGTCAGTCACCCGCTTCGCTTTGCAGAGCTCCACCAGAAGGCAGCTCCCACGAGCAAGGCAGCAAGTAGAAACGTATCGAACTCCCAAACCAAAAATCCACCCAAAAAACCTGCCATTAGCAGCGCTTCCCGCTCTCCCCGTAGTCCTGCACGCAAACCTTGCCCCAACGAGAGGTTCACGTGCAACCCAGAGGCGAGACGGGCAAGACTTCGGTGCCGTAAGCAGCCCCACACCTGAGCTGACCAAGCCCTGCTCTTTACTTAGCCAGCCTTATCAGAATAGCTACGAGCAAAATAAGCTACTCACGCGGCTCAGCTCCAAACGAGCAAGATCTGAAGGTTCTCGAGGGAGGTTCCTCGCTTTCTCCTCCTTCCCACGATCGCGGGGCGCTGCCTCCGTCCCAGCCTGCATCCCTGACCTGACACCGGCAGGTTACCTAACGCACGCGAGAACAGCCAAAACACAGAGCCGGGATTAGCGATGCCGTGCTGAACCTGACCTGACCTCATACCTTTATTATAGTCGCTAAGCTCCGACTAGGTGCTGTACAAGACGGGATAGGGACCGTGCAGCTCTCGCTTCATCGAGGGCAAAAATCAAACTGGCAGCTCATCACCGGACCTCCGTTACCGAAGCCCAGCAAAATAGTTATTCCTGGTGAAAAGGAAGGTGCAAGAAAACCTGCGAGCTCGCCAGCTCCTCCAGCCCAAAGAGAGGGCGCTGTGGATGCAAAAAGGAAGCCAGTCCACAAGACAAAAAGAGGAATATTTGTGCATAGATGCGACGGGCAGCCCGCGGCCAGGCTGGACGTAGCACGGAGGTCGCAGGGCTGCAGCGTCTCGTGCTTGGTACGAGCAGCTTTTCAATGAGATTTACCGTCTTGTGAAACCCTCGCCTCGGAAGCCTCCTGCAGATTTTTGGCACGACCCGGGCTGCTTCAGGACAGCACGCCGTCCCTGCAAACGGAGGCTTTCCAGCAGGGAAAAGGAGTTCTTAAAAATACGCTGTTGCTCAAGAGTGGGAGCACGAGAAAAGCAGCAGTTAAGCAAGAGCCGCAGTGAAAGTTTAGAAAAACGTGATGGTTTCATATGCCTAACTGTTTTTAAATAAAAACTTTCCCCTATTTTCCAGGGCTACAAGCACCTGCTTCCCTTTGCTCTAAACACAACCGTGCTAGTGTCAACACCCAGATTATTCCAAAACTTGGGCTGAAGAACACGTCGGCAGCCGCACAGGAATGAAGCCTCCAAGCCGTATAAAAGCCGGAGAAGTCTCCAACACAAACACAGCAGCGTCATTACGTCCGAGGCTCTACCCACCTCATCATCACTCTTATTTATCAATTCCTCTTTCGAGAGGGTTTGCGCTTTTCAGGATAAATTACAAACCCTAACTTTCTGTTAGGTCCCGACGGCAAAACAACGGCTCAAACCCCGATGTGGATCATGTAGCACGTTAAGAAAAGCACTGTTGTTCCAGTGCAATAATTAATAAGGATCAGCACGCACGATCTAACGTTCACAGCATCCTCGCTTCCACTTAAGCAGCAAGTTTTCACCTCCGAAGGCCGCCCACGGGAGAGGACACGGGGCCGCCACACGCCTGGCCCGGGGGGAAGACGCCAGGCCAGCCGGGGGCAAAAGCGCGGCCACGTTTGGGATGAACAAGAGCCGACGGCGAGGATCCCACGGCAGCATAGAATTAAGGGCTGTAAAGCCTGGCCACACGTCACGGGGCTGCGTTCACCGCCTCGTCCGGATGAGGGGTGGCAGCGGCAGGAACAGAAGGCGAAGAAACGATCGCACAAAGCAGAGTTTCCTAAAACCGTCCTTCCTTACGCTGCGGCTTGATAAAGCCATTAAATCGTTTGACGAGCGCAGCAGCACCCGCTCTCGTGACGTTCGCAGGAGCAGGGTTATACTCCCAAGAATTATAGTAATTATATAACGACCCGTCTTAGGCTCTCTTCCCGTTTTAGCCAACTACGAGGCACGTACCTAAAATAAACACAGTTTTCTCAGCGGCCGCACGCAACGCAATTCGGTTTGAGACAAATTCACCTGCTTAAATCAGGCCGCGACTATTTCCAGCGCAAACCCTGGTTTTGCAAGAGAGCCCCGCGCTCGCTGTCCCCGCCGGCCTCCCGGGGCGAGGTTCGTCATCAGCACCTCCGCAAATCAGGCCACGGCAGGTTTTTGCCACCGATTTTGCATCGTTTTTCTCCCCATAGGATTTTGATCCAGCCCTTTACCCTGCCGGGTAAACGTATTTTTCTGTCATTTGACGAGATGAGTTTACAGTTTAACGAAAGCACTGTCGGAGCCAAGGCACTTGTTGAGATACGGGGCGAGGGAGCATCCCTTCCAGCGCTTCCCCGGCACCGCCACGGAGAGCCAAGTCACAGCCTGCTGCAACTGCGCGGCACCGAGCGGCAGAGACTCGGCAAACTCTCAGCAGAAAACTAAAACAACAAAAATTAAGGCACTCGGAAGACCACGGTCCTGATCTTCGTAAGGATTTGGGCGCGCAACTTCTCTTTGCCCCCCCCCGCCTCCCTCTCTTCTGGCAGGGATTTGCACGCTCCATACCCACCGCTCACACGCCCAGAGCCGACAAGTGTTTCACGCCTACAGCCGTGCTTGGAGAAAGCCCGGCTCTGTAAGCAGGCTCTTCCGAGTCGCGCGCTCGTAACGAGTATCTCGACAGATTTTCCTTCCGGATGCATCAGACACAAAAGCCGTGAGCTGCCGCGCCGTCTCCGCTCTATAAGCTTATTTCTTTAGGAAGGGAAAACGCACATTCCAGTAGTTTAAACATCACGTTTCCCCAAAAGCCGACACAGCGCACGCACACGCCACTCAAGCCGCGGCACAGCGGCCTCGCCAATACATTTTCCGTCGAGAACATCCCTCGTATTTCCTGGGAAAAGAATGTTTTTCTCGCTACGCCGGGATAACGACTCACAATCGGCAGAAAGGAGCTCGGTGCCTGCAGTCCCCGCTCCGCGCTGGTTAAAGCCGCGATGCCACAAGTCATTGCGCCAACTGTTTATTTTCCTTTTACACCTACTTTAAACGGCAGCTTTTGTTCTACTCAAACTGTTAATCCAAGTCTTACAATTAGCACCGCGAGGCTTTTTTTTTTTTTTTAAAAGACTACGAAGAAAAGAAGTGCCAAATTAAAAATTGCCACGATGCTTTAAAGTCCAGCTGACCAGCCCGCTCTCCTCCTGCGACAGGAGTCTGCGCGCTCTTTACCTCACAGCACACAGAAGAGCACTGCTCCTCCAGGGTCAGGAACAGCCGAGCTCCCCGCAAGGCGCAGCAGAAAGCGAACCCAAACCCAAACCAGCGAGTCCGACTGCGGCGTACGAACGGGAGCGACTGCCATCAGTCTTCGCCGAGGACTGGAAACACGCAGCGGGGCCTGGAAGAAGAAATCTGACGTCGTCAGCGGTCTGACGCGGAGAACTCCAGCCGTCAAGCTTGGCTTTTTCGGCTACGTGACTTAAGCTGACGGTAACGTCTTTATTAGCCCTGCAATTCAAACTCAAAAATCATCCCCCCCCTCCCGGCACGCTGCAAGCGCATCGCCGCCGGCAAACGCGTCGTGTAACTAATCATCACGTATACGGCACCGTGCCGGTGTTAGCCCATTTCACAGACGGGTAAGCGGAGAGGCGTCGCGGCAGGGACGAGCCACGGTCTCCCCGGTGTAACAGGGAGCCGTCGCCGCCGCCTGGGAGGATCCGTCCCGTTACCGCGCTCCTTGCGTAAGCGACTCCCACGACACAGCGTCGATGCAAAGACATTTCCCTTAAGCATGGGACTGTCAGAGATGCTCGAGCCGGTGAGTCACCGCCAGCCTCCTCGCCCACAAGGAAAGCATACGGAGTCCACGGCTCGGCAGCGAGGCAACCTGTAATTAGCCGGACGAGAAACTCCCTTTCCTCCCGAGATTAAGACGAGTAAACTCTTGGAGTTGTTTTTAAGCTCGTGTCTCGCCGCGGTACGGCCGAGCAACCCGAGTCGGAGCACGGCCTCGGCCCCGACGGTTACGCACAGATCTTCCCGCTAACGCCCGGCGCTGTTCAACGGGCACACGGAATAAAGACAACGGCTTTTCACCGAGGTGAAACCCTCGGGCACGAGGCCGGAGGCCGGCAGCAAAGTTCGCTCCGGTTCGAACACAAAACACGGGACTGAAAAGCCGTACGGGTTTCCAGGTTGCGAACGGCAATCCTGTTGGGCCCGCGCCGGAGGAAAAGTAACCGGATCGCGATTATTTGGCGCAAAACCACGGCAAATGAGAACACGTTAATAACCCGGCGCCCACCGCCCCGTCCTTGCCCGTTCCTACACCCCGTTGTAGTTTACACCCGGCTCTGGCGCTGGACGGAGCGACCCGCAGACGCCGTCCCAGCTCAACCGCGGTCGCTCCCGTTGCAAAGCCGGGCTCATCCTTCCCTCCCCGGGGGTTTAGTCGAGCCTAAATCCTTGAGAGCGGCCCCGCGGCGCCAGAAGCCCCCGCAACCTCCGCTCCGGTGACTGCTTCGACGGAAGGAACGCTCACCGGCTGGGGCAGCGGGGACCGGAGCGGCGGAGCCGCTGCCCGAGGGCTCTTCACCGGACGGGAACGAGGAGGGAGGCGGGACGGGACGGGGGGGGGGGGAGTCCACGGACCGGCCACGGCCGCGGGTGGGAGCCCGACCGCCCCCGGCACCGCCGCCTCCCTCCTCGGCCTGCGGGCGGGACCGGGGCTGCAGCGGGAGCCCGCCGTGCCTGGGCGCGGCCCCGGGACCCCTCACCCCTGGGGCCCAACGGCAACCGGGAGCCCAACCGGGACCGGGCGATACCCGGGCACAGCCCCGGGACCCCGCCAGCCGCGGGCCCAGGCGGGACCTGTGGCCGCCCGGGGACCCCGCCGCTCCCTGAGGCAGCACGGTGACCCCAGCGGGACCCGCCGCTGCCGCCGCCGCCCCGGGAGCCCCGAGGCCACCGCCGCCCCAGGCCCGGCCCCGCCGAAAACTTTCCCGAGACCGAGCTCACCGGGACGCCGGGCGGGCGTTACCTGTGCGCGGCTCCATGGCGCTCCGGACCGGACCCGGCCGCCGCCGCCGAGGCCGCGCTCCCGGAGGGGCGGGGGGGGGGGGGGGGGAGGCGGGGGGGGAGGGAGCGCGGTCCGCCGCCGCCGCCGCCGCCGCCCGGAACGCCGCGCCGCCCCCGTTCCCGCCCGGAACGCTTTGGCGGGCGCACGCGGCCGCCCCGCCCCACCGGGCTGGGCTGAGCCAATGGCGGCGCTGAGGCGGCCCCGCCCCCTCCCGGGGCGGCGCAACCGCGCCTGCGCAGGGGGCAGGAAGGGGAGAGCGCCCCCTGCGGCTGGGCCGTGACGGCGCAGCGGGCACGTACCCGCACGTGCGTGGGGCCTGCGTGGGCCTGTACCCTGCGTGGGGCCTGCACCCTGCGTGGGGCCGGCGTGGGCCCTGCAACCCCCCTGTGGGGCCTGCACCCCTGCGTGGGGCCGCATGGGCCAGCGTGGGGCCTGCACCCCTGCGTGGGGCCGGCATGGGGTCTGACCCCTGTGTGGGGCCTGCACCCCTGTGTGGGGCCAGTGTGGGGCCTGCACCCCTGTGTGGGGCTGGCGTGGGGCCTGCACCCCTGCGTGGGGCCTGTAACCCCCCTGTGGGGCCTGTACCCCCAGCGTGGGGCTCGTACCCCTTCGTGGGGCCTGCGTGGGGTCAGTAACCCCAGCGTGGGGCCTGTGCCCCCAGAATCCAGGCGGCCGAGGGGAAGGTGCCTGGTCCCCAGAGGCCGATTCCCGCTGGGAATTGCTTTCACCGCCAGGGAAAGCCGCAGGGCAGAGCGGCCCCCCCGTGCCCCCCCCCCGGTGCAAGGAAATGCCACCTCTCTCTCTCCCCCTCCACCCCACGGCGCAGGGGGACAATGCCGAGTGGGCCGGCTGGCACCGGGGCCTGGCGGGACAGCGTGTCCGGCCGGCCAAGTGCCGGGCATTCCCCGTGCCGTGGGTGCCCGCGGCTGCGGGCGAAGCACGCTGAAAATGTGCCCCGGTGCTGCCGCTCGGGTTATTTCTCAGAGCCCGGAGGACGCATCCTCGCACAGCCAAACCGGAGGTTTCGGTGGCCGGTGCGGGGAGACTCGTGATGCCGCCAGCTCTGCCGGGGGTGTCAGGACATGCCGGGAAATCCCGGCAGAGCTCCCACGGGAAACCGCCGGTCAGGCGTATTTGCCTCTTTGGTCCATCTCCCACTCAGCCTTTCTGCCGCACAAACGCATTTCCTTCGAGAAAAGCGGGGAAAGGGCCCCGGGCCGGTGCGGCGGCGGCGGCGGCGGCGGCAGCCGGGGTGCGGGGGCTGCTCGGGCCGGTGGCGGCCGGTGGCAAACCCCCAGGCGGGAGGAGCGGCGCGGGGCCCGTCATGCGCAACGTTCAGCTGATCCCGGCACTGAATCGCAGCCTTTGTTCTCCGCCAGCAACCTAGCGTTGTTTATATCTCACACAAAAGGATTGTTTATCATGTCAGGGGCAGAGAAAAGTCCAGTAAAGAAAGAACGGTCTGTGCCGTGGAGTCCCGGCCTCCCCAGCGTCTTTCCCCCCCCTCGCTGCAGTGTTTGTTCAAAGGAGAGATCTTTCTGAGCGCCCCTGATGTCCAAAGCGATCAATAGGGATGGCATGGCAAGCAGTCCTCGCTGCCTGCGCGGGCAGGCTTCGTGTCATCCTCCTCCCGTGCTGCTTGCATTACCGGTTTCTTTCCAGCTGCCGGGAGCGATGGTAAGGGGTCAGCAAGGCAGGCATGGCGTTAAATGGAAGGAAGATCTCACCTCTTTCCTGCCAGTTCTAGTTTAAACCATTTCCAGAGCTGAGAGAAACAGTTTTGTCAACAAATTTCCCTCTGAGGAGACGTACGAGGCCTCCGCACCCATCATCGGTATTGCTGGTACTGCCCTTCCCTCCGAAACCACGCGGTGGGCACGGCGACGGCGACTGTGACAGTGACGGTGACAGCCAGCCCCCCGCGACGTGGCCGCTCCTGGGCTGACCCACGGCCACTCCGCAGCCCCCAGCGCTCTCCTGAGCCTGGTTCTCGTCGGCATTAGCTGTTTTATGAGTTCAGCACGATTTTTTTTTATGTCCTCTGCGTCCCCTCAGCTGAGCGTTCACAAGATTTTGAGCTCACCGGCTCGGCACGCCCGCTCCCCCTTTCACAAGGCCAGCTCGGGCAGCTTCCGTGAGCGTTTGTGTCGTGTCGGCTCTGCTGCAGCTGGGGCACCGCTCTCCCGGGGAGGATCGCTGCAGCCGCAGCGGCAGCTCCTCTTCGCTAGCGCAAGGGGCTGCACAAAGCCCCGGGCCAGGCTCGCCTCTCCCCGGGGGCCCCGAGCAGAAGCTGGGCCTGAAGGAGAAGCTGCAAATGGATGGTGGAGATTCAAACTGCTGATCGCAGGGCTGCCGAATCTGCGCACAGCCTCCCCATTCCTCCCTTCGTATCTTTCTATCTCACAGGGATGGGCAAGGGCTCTCTTCTCGCTCCCGTGTTCTCTGCTGCCAGACACCCTGCCGCTGCCTGGGACTTCTCCGTGCACCCCCAAACCGCGTGAGGAGTGTTAAACACAAAAGCACTCGGGCAAACGTGAGCCGGTGTTGCAGCTCAGCTCCTCTCTCCTGCAGCCATCAGGGGCTGGTCTGCATCGGCTACGCCGCGTGCCATGTCCTCAAGCGACTGCGCACAATTCCGCTTGCCTACACGCAACCCACCCGCCCGGGTGCTTCTCCCGGTGTTGCTCTTCCAGGCAAGCGACGTACGCTCCTGAGCGTCAACCCCGATTTCATCCAGAGCTTGGCAACTTTTGTGATCCTGTCACTGCGATTCGGAGCCTGCGGTGAAGCAGCCTTGTCCCAGGGTCCTGCGAGACATCCAGCAATCCCAGTCGTTCCCGTCAGCGGATGCTCTGACAGGCTAAACTTGGAAGTGCAGGATGGTTCTTAAAATATATCTTGGCACCTTGGTGGGAAACGGGGCCCGTCTGCAAAACGCAGGAGCACGGGGAAGGGCTTTTTGGAGGAGAGGACGAGCAGCCGGCATGGGTCTAACGAGACGAGTCGGGATGCAGCCGAGGGGCGACCAGCTGAGCTACAAACGCTTTTCCAACCGTTCGGGAGCTGACTTAAGTTGCCATTACTGTAGCGTGATCCTTACAGCCGTGCCCTTCGCAGGGGCACTGACCGGGGGTTGTGTCTTAGAAACTCCTTCAGCACCGTTCTCCATCCTCGGCAAGGAGACGGCGCGGCAGAGGAGCCGCCCCTCGGTCCCAGCCTCTGCGCTGGACTCGAAACCAAGGCGACGGGAAAAGAGCAGCAGGCTAAACTCCCCGCGTACCTCCCCTGCCCAACACCTAGGCGGGGAGCCGACACGAACGGTTATGGAAAGCACAATGCCACCTTTGACGGCAGACACCACAGTTCTTTAAACGACTGAATAGTTCGATTCTTGCTGCTCGCTGTGGTGCCGTCAGTCATTCGGCGCGACGCAAGCAGGGCCGGCTCCACTGAGCTCCGCGGAGTTTCACCCACCTACATCAGCTCCAGAGTCTGTTCATGGATTTGATTTGATTTTGGTTTTTTTCCCATGCGGATGAAAGCTTTCTCAGAACTTCCTAGTTGGAAATCTTGCAGCAGCTCCTGCGCAAGTCGCTCCTCAGATGCCGGATAAATAATAGCGCTTTGCACTTCTGAAGAACCTTTCATCTGAGGATTTCAGAGGACTTCACATATGGAAATGCATTAACCCTTCCAGCAGTCCCCAGTTTTATTCCAGTCACTTTACAAAACGCGGGAGGCAGCCCTCGCTTCTGGGAGGTTGATGGGCTCCTTTGCCTTCCCAGTGGGTCAGGCTGGTAAAGGAGAGCGGGATTCCCGATATCCAGCCCTAATTGCCAATAGCGGAAGGTGAAAATCCTGATTTTTCCGAGTCTGTGTGGTCTGCTGCCAACTGCTCCTGTTGATCCACAGAGTCCGAGCATCGCCATGTGTTTATCCTGCTGGGGACGCGAGCAGGAATGGGCACCGCAGGCGGGAGCAGAGGGAGTTGGGAACTGCAGGGTGACCCCTGTGAGCGAGCGCGGTCAGAGCGGCCTCGGGCTGCTGCGCTTGGAGTCAGGCAACGACACGCGTGGGGAATCAAGAGGGAAGGCATCAGCCAGCTCGGCTGAAAAACCCTGTTCTCGCTCCGTTTCTTTGTGATGCGAGCGGAGCCTTCATCTGGTTAGTTCCGCGGATCGTTGTCAGAAACGGTGTGAGAGGGAGGACGAGACACGGGAAAAACGCGAGGGTGAGGCAGGGCTGGCGAGAGGCAGAGTCGGAGCTGCCGGCTGTGGTTCTGCCGAGGGGGGGAATCCACATCTGGCTCTGCCGGAACAGGCACACCCTGGGGTATGACCTCTTCTTTGGAAAACCCCAAAGGAGAAGCAAATCTGAGACGACTGTGGGTCTGTTGGGACAGGTTGGGCTCACCCGTGAACTGTTAAGCTTAATTTTGTGACAGCTGGGCTGGACTGTCTGGCTTTTAATGCCTCGGAAATTAAAACAACATTGTAAAACAAATTAAAAACTCATAAAACCAGAGGTGAACTAAAGCCCCAAGTCACACTTCTCTCACTGTATTGGATATTACTGTCCCTTCTGCGGAGAGTGAGATAAAATGTGTGTTTCTGTGAGGTTACTGACTTGGTGGCACAGAAGCCAGCGCGCGTTCAGCTTGCTGGAAAGCCCTGGGTGCCCCAGGACGCGTCACCTGAGGTTCGGACTGGGTTTGTCCCCTCGGGGACACGGGCCAGCGTCCCAGCGCAGTGAAGCCCCCGTGCAGCCCTGCTGCGTCCAACCGAGGAGCTGATTTTCAGGCTGGCTGCTGAGCTTGAGTTACCCAACCGCGCCTGCTCCACAACAGCAACCCTCCTCTCCTCCGGCGACGAGGAACGAACCCAGAACTTCACGCAACAAGCAAAACGTGGAGGTTTTCCCTTCCTTCTGAAGCTTCGGGCGCCGGCCATCAGCAGAATTAATGCCCAGCGTAGCACGGGGCTGATATCCAGACTGCTAAAGCGGCAGTTGAATGCCCGTTGTCCTTACAGCATCCGCAGCATGACACACCAGCACCGTTACGGCGCTTTACATCACGGATACAAAGGAAGATTAAAGCGCGGTCTCGACCGAGTGCAATGACTCGCCTGGATTTGTTAGGGGACGTTAGGATAAATAAGAAGAGTGCCATAAAGAGGATCAGGGATTGGAGTAGAGGGGGATAAAGACAGAGGAGCAGATGGCGAGCATCGCCAAGACACCGAAGAAGCGAGGCAAGGCACTCGTGAGGCCAGGACCGCCGTTGTCAGGGCTTTGTATAGAAATCATTTCACTAGTGAGGAGAAACACATGACGAGGAAGCACAGGGATCGGAGACACGAAGGCTTTTCAGCTTAACTTGGGCTCAACCGGTTAGCTCTGGACTGATTTGCGAAGAAGACTTTTAAAGGCCTCAGCTAGCAGGGTTATGAAAGAGCTTCTCTTGCCTTAAAACTCACTCGATTTTTCCCCAAAAACCTCATGGAGTGGCCAATTAACTCAACGTAATTGACATATACAGGCAGTTTCCAAAAGAAGGTGGATAAGGTTCTGGACCCAAAAGGGCCTTTGCTTGTTTATTTGCTTTTTTCCCCCCTTGTCGCTGTTAAAAGGGGAAGCACAATAAGATTATGAAAAAATAAAGAGGTGAAGTAAACCATTCCACATAATGAAGTGTGCTCATTTTCCAAGGCCAAGAGGAAACCACAAGACTTACTGTAGGCCAGCTCAATAGACGCAGAAATTGTTCCCAGGGCAGTTAAATGGAGTTACTTGTATTTACTAATGAGAGATAATTGAGTAGGAAGAAAGACATGCCTACTCATGGTGTGATGACTTTTTTTTTTTACTGTGTTAGAACAGCAGAAGGTTAAATGGCAGCTGACAAGCAAAGCTAATAGGAAAACAAACTAATTTTTGGCTCCACCGGCCTGAAACTCTTCAAAGATGGAAACTCATCCAAACCTTGTTTTACTTGCCAAGAGCCTCTTTTTTATGTAGCCTTTTCCTCGGGAGACCTGAGCGCTGTGGCAGGAGATGTCTCGGACACGAGCATCGTTTTAGAGTGTAAGAACTGAGGCACAGGGAAAGGGTCGGGATTTTCCCACGTCACCAGAAACCAGATGCAGAGCCAGGACCGGGACTGGTACGCTGTGAACTTTCTTGCACACAGGAGAGAGATAGGTAAAGAAAACTATTTCGTATTAATGAAAACCAGAGGAGGAGAAACATCACGAGGCACACAGGCACAATTGTTTCTAAGCAACTACTCTATTTTTCAAAGTTTGCATGAATTTCAGCTCCCTTCTGCTGGCAGTCATCTGTTTTTCCTCTCTCCTGTAACGAATGTTATTGCCCTTTTACTGACACGATAGGAAGATGATTTTGTTGCTGAACCAAAGACGTTAATTTATAGGAGCAAGTGCTTAGTTCTCGGCCCATTTCCGGAGCCGGACTCGCTCACGCCACGGCCTGATTCACGCCCCCGGATGCCACAACGCACCCACGGATGGGGCGTAGCGGGACTCGAGGGAAACGCTCACGGTGTTTCTTTGCTTAAAAGACTGGTGCTTTTAAGAAGTGTGCAGGGAGACGACCGTTGAACCGATGTGCCGTTTTCACGGCGCACGCAAACATTTCCATTTCCTCAATACGAGGGAGCTGACAAACGGGTGTGAGCTGTCGGTGGCTGGATGCCTGTAGCCGGTCCGGTCCCCCTGCGGCATCGCCGCTGGCTTCCACCGCAGCTTTGCACAGGAACCAGTAACAGGACGCGCAGAAGGATTATCTCCTCTCCCGACTTGCTACCTGATGATGTGGCTTTCTGCAGCTCGGCGCTCTCCCACCAGCAGGCAGAAAGCTTTCCAACTGGAATGTCGTACGTCGGCTAACGGCTTCGTCAGGCACAAATGACATTAGTGGGAAGCAGACGCTGACGTCAGAACGGCCGAGACATCTGGCTCGAAGGGGCACATCTAAATTTTTCTAACTCGGCGTGTCTGGTTTGCAACTGGTACCAGGAACACATAAAGCAGGGAGTTATTCCACAGCGTTGTTTGCATGAAGATGGTTTCCAGCCTACAATTCCAACGTGAATCTCTGGGATTTCATTGATGAGCTTGTGTTCAGTCAGACAGTTCGAGCTGAGCAGTTGTGCACGAGTGTCACAACCAAAGTCATGGCTGAAACCGTGCCTCTCTTTTAGAGCAGGAAGAAATAAAGGAAGCACAGTCTGATCCAGTAACGTTACTGGTGTGATACACAGGTCAAATATAAAATAGCCACTTGGAATCTATTCCCTGTGAAGCGCAAGCCTGTGGAGTTTCTCTGAAGAGGAGGAGCTCTTCTCACATCAGTCCTCAGTTGGTAAAAGAACCAATATTGTCTGCTAGGGCAGAGCTGGTGAAAAATGCTTTTCCTACGTTGCGAGTGAAGTAGAACCATTGTAAAGATGTGAGGCAGGATGGGATGCGACTCAAAGGTTGCAGAGAGGAGGAATTTTCTGTTACGTGGTAGCGTGTGAGGTCCCAGGAAACGCAGACTGCCTTGGCCAGCTTTCTCTTTGAAACGAGAAGAGGAAAATCGACTCCTTTTTAAGTTATCAAGATAAAATTTGATCTCTTAAAGTAGACAGCACTGTAACCCTGGGCCAATCCTATTGGCTAAACTGAGGTACCAAAATCTGCCCCCGAAGCTGTTATCACACTGTTTAAATAGTAATTGGACTAGAGTAATTATTAGTCAGATTAAATAGATTTTTATTTATACACATCTATATTTGAATGAGTTCTTAAGGAAGATTTAAATTGGAAACAATGTCAAATGTTACATTGTCCAGCAACAAGTCCTGCTGACACAAAACTGCTCTTCCACCGTCTGAAGTCATCCTGTGGGAAAGGAAAATTGTAAAGATTTCCTCAAAATAAAAATACAGTTCCTTTAAATGTCTTATCTGCAAATAACTGATAAATATCCTACAAATAAGATGGACATTTTCACTCTCAGTAATTACTAAAATGATCGTTGGAACTATTTTTACGCTGGAATATTTCTCCTCTGTTAGCGGCAGAAAGTTTTTATCACGCCCATTATTTGATAATTTGTAAAAGCGGCAGATCGGTCCAGATCCACCGACTCCTGTGTAGATGAAATGTAAATATGAGCAAACCCCAGCATGCCAGCCACCGAATGTTTTGCCACATCATCCCCAGAATGACCGAGTCACCGGCATCCCACACCGACCTTTTGCAGGCAGATAAAAGCCACGGTGGAAGAATAATTATGGGAACCGAGGAGTCTGAACTAAGAAACCTCGAGGGCCACCCTGTCTGGTGGGCTCGCCAGGAGAGCAAGTCAGAGTTGGGGACTGTCCCCTAACCTGAGAGCCTTCCACTTCTGGAAACTGCAGATTTTATCGCGGTTCCCTTTTGCCCACAGTTCCCAGAGTGCTGCACCCTTTGGTACAAATGAAATTGGTCAGCAAGAGTTTTAGGGCTGATGTGGAGGCCAGCACGTTGGCAAAGCTTAGATGGGGGAAGGGGAGAACGAAAAACAAGTAGCATCTGACCACAATTTTCTGGATTCACACGAAGCCAAGGTATCTGAATTACTCGGGCCAGTGACTCTCCGAATACCCAGTTAAGTTTAGAAGGCAAATAAATAAACTATACTGAAGATAAAATCTGCATCGGGAGATCCGCTTTATCGTTTGAAATAAATGAACTAGAGAATTCTTCCAAAGCTTTATGTTGCTAGGCCAGCGTACCTCTAATCTGTGCTCAGTACTGCTGTCTGCACTTTTCGAGAAGGAGCTCGGATCCGTCCATTACCATTATTATTTTATGCATTTGCACTACGGGAGCTTGCGGGATCGTGGTGCCAGCCCAGCTGCTGGGCTCTGCACTAAGGCAGAACAAAAAGTCCCTGACTCAAAGGTATTTTGAAAAGACATTAAAAATGCAATCCCTTCTCCGGCAATTTAAAACCAGGCTCCAGCAGCAGAGGACAATTTACAACTGATTGTGTATTTTTCTATGGTTGAACGTCTTGCAAGCATGAGACTTTATTTTCAGACGTGCCTACTGCTACCTAAATTTGACTGAAAATCAGGCCCCGATGTCTCAACGTGGACGTTCAAAATTACGAAGGAGATGCAGTGTTATGGCTTTTGATGTAATAATAGGTTTCAGCAGCAAAAATACAGAACTTAGGATATTTTTGTATCTATTTTACACGTTTGATGTGAACATAATTTCCAGTCCACACAGCAAGTTGTTTTGGTTTTTTTATAAACCTACTGCTGTGCTAGTGCTTTCAGTATGCATTCCTTCGATTATACATTACCTCGAGCTTTCTTCACCTGTCTGAGTTGCAGCAGTCCTGTAATGAAAGAATATATCCCCCCCCCCGGTAATTACATGAATTTTGAATCTTTTTTGATAGTAGAATATTAATGTTAAAATAACCAAATAATTCTTGCATTATACTTTTGATTTGTAATTCATTTAGTCAAATCTGTCGCTCCTGAAAGATGGCAAAGGCAGAAAAAGGCATTTGTATTCCTTTAAGGACAATTACAAAGATGTATTTAAGAAGGAGACAACGCTCTGGGCTTATTTAGTTGAAAAAAATCATCGCTGACATCATTACAAAAGCATTTCCAAGGAAACCGGACAAATAATTAAATGATAAGTACTTTCCAGACACTAAATCATTTAAAATCTAAACAAGGCCAGAAAACAATAGGATGCAATTAAATACCAATTTTTTGTTTAGTTTGCAATTATTCTGCATATAAAGCAGTACCTTTTGCCGTGAGCACCCCCACTAACTCCTTGAGTAAGGTGTCAGTCAGTTTGAATATGAGAAGTAAAATCAGGTGCCTGGAATAGTATCTTTCCTAGAGAAATCCTGAACCGTCTAAACCACACAAATCTTTTTTTGTATAAAGATCCGTGCGTACGCAAAACCTCCTGGCCTCTAACCGCTCCGTAGGAAGAAGACCCAAAGCATTTTGAACAGCGAAATGAAATTTAAAATGTGAGCTCAGCTGGTAATCTAAGTGCTTAAAAGAGAACCACCGTGTAGGTTACTCGATGGAGAAAAGGGGAGTTGCTTAATTGGAAGTGAAAGGCAGGATTTATTCATTTAGCCATTCTTCTATAAATAGCAACCTGACAGCGAGGGTGCGCTGGCTCGGTTTCGTGCAGCCCCTTTTTAGCTCTGTCCCTCTGGGAATAGCATCTAATCCCGACGGCTGTTCTTACTGCGATTAGCAGGACCAAAGGCTCTTCTGAGCGCTTGAGCGTTACTCAACCAGAGCCGGTGTTCCTGAAGAGGAGCATTACCTCATTTTCAGTAAAACTAAGTAACATTCTCGTACTTTGGATCTGGAAGGACACTCGTCTGATTTACCAAGCGCTCCTCGGTACAGGCAGAAATTTAAAAACCTGTGTGGTTTGGGGCGTGAGGAGCAGAAGGACCAGGGATGGAAGAGGGAGAGATGGGAACTGTGCGAAGAAAGGAGAGGGGGGGGAAGAGCTCTTAAAAGAGGGGATTGGCAAAAGTGTACAAATGGGTGATACAGACACAAAAAAAAGCTCTAATGCCATCGTTAAGTTTCCTAAATAGGAACATAATCTGTGTCAGTTCTTCCCCTGTGGTTGAAATGGGTGAGAAACAGCGGGTTTTCCAAGAAAAAGGAGAAGTTCCTGTGTGCCAATATTAATGATGTGGGGAAAAAAAGGTGTACAATACTCCCTTGTCTCTTTTCCAGGCTGGTTTTAGCCCTCCCACGCCAGCACAGCCGGGGCCAAAGCTACAGCGCTTCTCCTGAGCCTGCCCGCTGGAAGCTGCGCTGCATGCCAGGCTTCCCCAGCAGCCTCCCGCCGCTTCCAACAGCCCGGGCGCAGATCTTACGGCCTGAGCCCCTGTGGTAGGATCATTTTCCCACAGGAAGAGCAACAAGGTCCCCTGACCTTCAAGACCAGGTTCTTTTTTTCTTTTCTGGCAAGACATATCGAGATTTAGCTGTGGGACTTCCATGAATTCGGTGACCCACGTATCGCAGCTACGCACGGAGTCGTCCCAGACGTATCAATACTGTACAAACGTTTTCCATCAGGCTGCAAAGTCGATCTCTTCATTACAGCTACATCTTGCAGCTGACCCCATTCCTCCTTCCCTTTTTTCGCTGATTTTTCACTACAACTGGTGCAAAGCAGCTTGAATGATACGCCTTGCGTGGCGCAGAAGACGAAGCAGTGAGACGTAGACGTCGCTCGCTCGTGCTGCTGGTTTGAAATTCCCCTGCAGCTTCTGGGATGCTGAGGATGAGCCCTGAGTCACCGAACACATCGTGTACCCAGCCAGCTTCACATATTTGGGGGCACTGCTGCATCTCAGCAGCGTCCCTCCAAACGCAACAGCTATGACCCATAAAGTCTGTTTGATTCGGTGTGGTCAGCGTTCTCCCAGGGCCGTGGAAGCGTTTAGCCCCAGGAGGATGCACAGTTACCTTTCCTCCGCTCCGCAGGCGCCCTCTGCCTGAGTGCGGCAGGAATTCCAACACAATTATCGGTTTTAGAATGCCGCTGATCTTCTGTGGTTTTCCCCAGAAATTGCATGTTGGGGCTATTTATGTTTAATTGGTTATTTAATCTAAGCTGCTACAAGCTTCTTCAGTTCCAGTGCTTTAATTAAAGCCGGTAATTAAACGATACTGACATGGGGTGTCAATGCTTTCCAACATTTTTTTCCTAAAACAGAACAAATGAAAACAAACATTTTACAACTCAAACCTAAGTACTTTAAATAAAAAAAAAAGGTGCATATGTAGCCACTAGTTTTGTGAAAACACCTTGGAATGCACCCAAAATTTCTGTTAACTAGCAGGCAAATGAATCGCCTTAGCATCTCTGAAAATCTTGGTTTCCCTCTTAGTAATTTCTCCAAGCCATTCAGCTAAAAACCGAAGTTTCGAAAGTGATGATGTAATACATTACCTCATGTTGTTATTCCAAGAGGCGTTGGCAAAGCAAACACTCCCCATTGCTCACCTCCTGCGTTTGGTCTGCTTCCTTGGTGCTCTCTTATCTGCTAATTTAAAAATGGAAGCACGACCATTTTAACGTTTAGAGTTACCTGCAGACCGTGTGCTTCACATCCTAGTTATAACTCTGAATGCAAAATATTTTTGTTAGAATTTCTTTCAAACTCAATAACACTAGTCAGGCTCCTAATACTACACAAAGGTTTTCATTCTAAATCACTTACAGTGGCTACAAAGCAGATAGGAACTATATTGCTATAGTATGTAAGTGAGCAAATATAGCACAGTTTTACATACAAAGAGGAACATTCTTTACGCCTATTTTCAGCTGTTCTTTCAGCAGTTAAAAATAACATACCTGGGCCGCCGAGATGCTTCAGCTCTTCATACTAAACAAGAGAGACAGTTCATTTTATGAGCAATTGTAAAAAGCGAGGTATTTTTTACAAGGCTGAAGAAGTCCACTTCGGAGTCTACGCAGAAGTCTTGCCCTTCTCACGTGCATCCCTAGCAAGGGTTTCTCTCGTGCAGGTGGAGGAGATCGGGCGCCGGGTTGTAACTGCTTTCCCTGTGCTCCATTTTGGGATACAGGGTGGTTTTTAACCGTTTCTGACGCTTGCCTAGTCCCTACAAACAAATGGCACAAGCTCCAAGCATGATTACAATTAATGTCTCTAGGGCTTCCTTCCCTTCCTCTGACTATCTGTCGTGTCACAGCAGCATGCAGCAGAACTGTATGTTTTAGAGGACATTTAGTCCCATTAAAACGCTCACAGATTTTTTTTTTAAGTACTGACATATTTACCCAGAAATTGGTGCCGTTTAAGTAGTCGGATATCTCGCCAGAAAGTCTCTCGATCTCACTTTGAAAACAAAGCAAAATGCAAATAGATGTGGTACTTGTCAGAATGATTCTCAAGTACAAAGCTGATAAAGACGTCAATTTGTCACAGAACTTTAGCCGCCAGAAATGGGAAAGATTTATTAATCAAGGGTGAAATTCGCTCTGCCCTTCTCAGCCACAAAGCCACCTTAGTTTAGCGCAGCTGTGTATCATTGTAACTCAACGTGAGAGAATAATTCTCATCCTTACTTTTCAGACTCTTCTTTCCTTAATGCCCAATCTAGGAACAAAAAGGAACGATACATTATTTTTGCTACCCAAACTAAAAGATGAAGCTCAGTTTACCAAACTCACGGTAAAACTCACTATTATTTTCCAACCAGATGGGTTAGAAAGATGGGTACAAATTATTCCACTGATGTCTTAGTAGCCTTTTCTTTCATTTCAGCGTCTTTGGCAATGAATGATTTATGTGCCTGACTCTGCAAAATGTCATATACCGTGGTAGTTATTGCGAAACAAGGGCCTAAGGCAGCCAGCCTTTCCACGCAGATTTCTGCGCAAATTCCAGCTGGAGTAGAGGGAGGCTTCGATACTTCTCCAAACGAGAACGTTTACTAGGTGAGAATTTAAGTAATCTAAACTCCATTTTGATCCCACCTAGCTTGTTTTATTAGTAGTCAGTTTTATAAGCATACGCAATTAATTTTTTCGCCTTTTTTCCTTACATGTTTTTGTATTAAAAGATTTTTAATAGCAAATGTTTGCCCCTCAATCCCGTTTCTAATTTATGAAATGTTAATGATAAAGAATTTCCTGTTGGGAAGTGCTTAGGTGCACTGTAGATAATATACCTTTTGTTTTCTATCGCAGTCTTGAGTTCTGAGGAAGAGAAAGCAGAATGAAAATAGCAATGAGCACAAATATAGAAACACTAACAGCGAAGCCTCTGTATGCTAGAGAAACCAAAGGTGTTAAACTGCCGTGCGTGATTATCCCCTGAGCGACTGCAAAAAGATGTCATACAACAAACTGCCTACACATTTAAATAAACAGGTAAAACATACCGCATTTTTTAGCTTCCTATTTGCTGTCCTCAGAGCATCAATTTCCTGGGCCTGGGTTAGGAAAAAACCATTGTGTTTTGAACATTAAGGTCAGTATCAACTTCGTACATCCTTAGCGTCAGCTTTCTCTAGGGCTGATTAAGCATCTTGGATTTTAAAATACCTATAGCTTTGCCTTTTAGTCTTCACGTTGCCTGCTGTTCTGAATTACAGTACGAAATCGATGCCAAACCAATATAATCTCATGAAGCTAATAAACATTCTGCTTGCATTGACTGTATTTCTGCTATTGCAATGTTTATGGCTTTCCGGATGCAAGTGAGGATATAAAAATATCTGATCATTTCAGGGTTAAGGATGGTTTTTTCTTAAATTACAATAAATGCTGAAATGTGCTAGCTACCTGATGGCAGAAGTGAGAGCAGCTAAGAGACGTTTGCTTCTACATGAGGTATATATTGTGGAGGGTCAGTATTATACTCACTAAATCGCACTGGCAAACAAACCACAATCAAATCCAAACGCCTTGAGTTGGTCTGGGCGTTCAGACTGAAGGGAAGGATTTTAAGACTGTCGCCTCCTGTATTATTTTGGAGACACAGCTGCATTTTTCCTCCAACCAGGCCAAGTTTATAGGAATAGTGAAAAGACACTCAGGCACCTGCTTTTCCTGATACCAAGCAAAAGGATTGCTTTCCCTTTCGTCTTGAATTTTTTAGTGTTATTTAGAAACATGAGACAACTTTGGGAAAACAAAGCCTTGTCTTAACCTTAACGTGGTACTGCTTTAACATCCATCTTTGTAGCAATTGTATGTATTTAAAAGCCAGACTTTCTCAACTCACTTCATCGGGATATTTCTCAGCACTTGACTACAACTGCTTTTTGCATACAGTAGCTGGGATTTCTAAGTCTCATCCCATTTACTCACTAGAAAGGTAAAAGGCTGCGGCTTGTAAGGAGAGAAAATATTAGTTATATTCAGCTTAATGTAGCCAGGGAAAGTATGACACTTCTGCACAGCTCCGTTACGCTATGGTATGGACAAACTTCACATCTCATCTCCGCACACAAACTGCAACAGCCTGCATATCGCTAATGCATTGTGAATGTCTCCGAGAATGTTTTCATAAATATTACTTACGGACTGGCTGCTGTCTGAAAAGGAAAAGATTTCACGGACAAGCCTCTTTCTCTGATCTTTATTTTTCCTATAAAATACAAAAATTTTAAGCTATATCCTTTATTTTGATGTATATTAAATGTAAATCAAGCAGAACAAAAGATGAGCTATAAGCATGGAAGAGTTCCTTTGTGTCAGCTTTTATGAAAAGGTACTTACAAGATTTGCAAATAGCTTTCATTTTTCATCAACACCTGCTCACCATTTTCTGTATAAAACATGCACGTTAGACGATTACATTTTTATGAGCATAATAGCCCTTTCCCAAAATTGTCACACTCAGGAACAATAACAGCAGCAGAATAAATAGCACAGAGACCCGCGCTTTTAAAGGTTAGCAAAATAGGTATCAGCTCCAGTCATGCAAGTTATCCCATGAAGGTCAACTGCTGCGCTCCCCATCCCGAAGATGAGAGCTGCAGAGGGGGAGCAGTGACACGGGAACGGCCTCCCCTCCCTCCGTCTGCCCCCCAGACCCCTGGTACCGCTGCGGGTCTTTTTAAGACATAAATTATAACAAATTTTATTTGCTTTCGGAAGCCAAGCTGGCTGGCTGGCAGAGGGCATGGACTTCAAAAACCTGCCTAGATGAAGAAATAGAGAGTCAGGCAGGGATGCTGTGGCTGCGTGTCCCGCATGCAGCCGGGCCAGGCCAAATGGGCCGGGGTTTGTCCGCAGGACGTGCCCGCAGCTCGGCGTGCCGGGCACCCTCCCCAGCTTCACCTCACCCAGGACCTCCCCAGAACTGGGTCCCAGCTTGCTTGGTGGGTTATATTGGTGATAAATTACCGGTCAGAAAGAATTGCCCTCATTACTTTATTATGCACAATATCGAAATGGAATTTTAATGCATCTTTTTTACCTTCTGTTTGCTGGAAAACAAGACTGACAGCAAGGGTGCTGAAGGGAGGGACCTACCTTCTTCTTCAGGTACTGACATTGCGGGAAGGCGCCCTGGTAGTGGGGAGAGAGGTGGGTTCAGTGCCTGGGGGGGGGAGAGAGGTGGGTTTAGCCTCAAACCGCTTTCGCCCTCCCAGGACGTTTCCACCCCCCCTCCCCACCTCGGGTCCCCCTCAGGCCCCCGGGGAGGGGTGGTGGGGCGTGGGGAGGGCGAAGGGACTTCCCCCGGGGCACCGGGGCTGGCGGGGCAGCCGTGCCCGGCTGAGAGGACGCTGCCCTCCGCTCCCCGTGCCCCAGAGCCTGCGGGCCCGGACCCCAGCGGGCGGCGGCGCAGGGCCGGCCGCTGCCGGGAGTTGGGCGGGGAGCGGGCCGGCGGGGCGGGGCGCGGCGCGGCGCGGGGCAGGCTGGGAGTTGTAGTCCGGCGCCGCGGTCCACCCGGCCGGCCCTGCCGCTGGCGGACTACAACTCCCAGGCGGGCGGCGGAGCGGAGCCGGGCCGGGCCGAGGCGAGCCGAGGGGAAAGGAGCGGAGCGGAGCCGAGATGAACGCGGTGCTGGCCGTCAAGCAGTACGTGTCCAAGATGATCGAGGACAGCGGACCGGGCATGAAGGTGCTCCTCATGGACCGGGAGACGGTGAGCGGCGGGACCGGGTCGGGGTGGGGGCCGCTGCTGGGCCGGGCGGCCCGGCGGGGCCGAGGCCCGAGGCCCGGGGTGACGGGCGCTGCCGCCTCCCGCCCCGCAGACCGGCATCGTGAGCATGGTGTACACGCAGTCCGAGATCCTGCAGAAGGAGGTGTACCTCTTCGAGCGCCTGGACTCCGCCAACAGGGAGGCGATGAAGCACCTGAAGGCCATCTGCTTCCTGCGGCCCACCAAGGTAGAGCACCCCGCCAGCGCTGCCCCTCGCCTCGGCGCCCCGGCCTCGGGCATTTCCCTTCCCTTCCCTTCCCTTCCCTTCCCTTCCCTTCCCTTCCCTTCCCTTCCCTTCCCTTCCCTTCCCTTCCCTTCCCTTCCCTTCCTTCCCTTCCCTTCCCTTCCCTTCCCTTCCCTTCCCTTCCCTTCCCTTCCCTTCCCTTCCCTTCCCTTCCCTTCCTTCCCTTCCCTTCCCTTCCCTTCCCTTCCCTTCCCTTCCCTTCCCTTCCCTTCCTTCCCTTCCCTTCCCTTCCCTTCCCTTCCCTTCCCTTCCCTTCCCTTCCCTTCCCTTCCCTTCCCTCGCCTGAGGTGGTGGGACAGTTGTGCGTCCGATGGGGACAGCGAGGGGGCACAGGCCACTCCAGTCCCTTTTTATGGGACATTTCTTAAATCTGCTCTCCCCGGTGCTGTTTTCGTCCAGGAGAACGTGGAGTTCCTCATTCAGGAGCTGCGGAGGCCAAAGTACAGCATCTATTTTATTTGTAAGTATGTCCCGTTCTGCCCGGTGAGTCAGACTTGTCAGTCAGAGACCGATCTGATGTTCAGGAGAAAATACAGATGTGAGACACTTGTGACCGCTCGCACTGACAGGCCTTTGCTAAAATGCTAACAATGTGTGAATTCTAGTTTTTATGCTGTTTAGGTCACCAAATTCTTTTAGCGAAGGGTACATACCTATAAAATAAAATAATTAAACCGAAGCAACTCGTAAGAGATCTTTACAAAGCAACACCATAAATCTGCATTCCTCCGATGTGGCTTATCCCTGAAAATTTCTGGGATTTTAAAGCTTCATGTTGCTTCGTAAACATGAAAGAAGGCTAATGCTGGGGGTGAAGTGCCTTTATTATAAGGAAAACTGAGATGCACTGGATGGAGACTGGCCCAGATCTTGAAGGTAAATAATTTAGGATAGACTTCACGTCCCAGCGTTGGACTAAACCTGCTACACGGCATCTTCTAAGGCCTGGCATATCAGGGAGGTGTTTCTCACATGTCCTGCTCATGCCACAGAATATTCTGTGGTTTCGGAAACTAAGCAGAACAACTACAGCTGGTTTTGTGTTGAAGTCTCGTCCTCCAGCACAGGTATCCCTTGGTGAGATGCTGGGAACTGAGCTGAAGTGGCCTCTAGATGTCATTGCCGCTCTGCAGGAAGGCAGCGCCGAGGAGCCAGGCTCCGGGCTGCGAGAGGGGACACCGGTTTGGAAAGGGTGGCGGTGACCTGCTAGCACAGCAATGCCGAGGAGCTCAGCAGAGACGTGGCCGGTTAATGTTCAGCCATTTAATATTACTTGTCTTTTACGCACATAAATCTGCTGACTACAAGCGGGCTGTACATGGTGGTGTTTAATCAGGCAGAGGTTAGGCCAGGGAGAGGAGGAGAGAGAGCCACTGCTGCCTTTCCAGCACTGCCGCGTCCCACGTTTAAGCCATCGTTGACCGTTACGTGCTGATCCAGTGCTGCAGTCACGTGCTGGATATTAGCACCAGGGACAGAAAGTTCGATAGGGAATTAGCTCAGAGTATCCGTGCGAGGTAACTTCTGGATTATAATGTCTGCATAATAATTGCAGGTGTAAGGTCAAAGGATCGCTGTTGTAATCTGCTCCTGCTCCAGGGGAAAATCTGGTCGTACTGCTCTGTGGTGTTCTTGTGTGTTATGTGTCCCTCGCAGAGCCTGACAGTTCTTTCGCTGTTGTCTTCTTTCAGATTTCAGTAACGTGATCAGTAAGAGTGATGTCAAGTCATTAGCGGAGGCTGATGAACAGGAAGTTGTGGCTGAAGTTCAGGTGAATTTTGAATATTTTAAATAGATCTCCTAATCCAAAAGCACCAGCAAAGCGAATGTACAAGCTAACAAACTCAGCTGTGGCAATGGGCGGACTCTGTAGTTCTTGAACGGTATGCAGAGCACTGTGCAACAGTCTAGGATGGAAGAAAAGATGAACGTGCACGTGGGATTAAAAAGTAAAAGAAAGGAAAACTCCTGTGTCCCCTGTTTCTGCCTGCCCTCCAGTTGTCAGAGCCGCTGCTGGTTCTGCTGTCATCTGTGCTTCACAAGGCTGCTACATGTTTGTGGTGTTGACAAAGAGCTACGTACTCGAAAAATACACACGACAAATTGGCAGTGGAGTTGTCAGCAGAAGCATAGGGATTTGAGAGGTTCGGCATGGAGGAAGGAGAAATGATCAGAGTCAATGAGTCTGTGCATTGCTTAGGGTGTTAGTGTTAATGTGGCTGATGCTGGAACATGTACTCTTGTAGGCTGAATAAGGGTTGGCAAGACACGTTAACTGTATTTGCTTTCACTTGTTGGCAGGAGTTCTATGGCGATTACATTGCAGTGAATCCACACGTTTTTTCTCTCAACCTCTTGGGCTGCTGCCAGGTATGGAAAAAAGCTAATGCTCCTCCAGGGCCTTGTTTGATGGTTAATAGAGAGACCAGTAGCCACAACAAGCTGGGTGCGGTGGTGGGCTGCCCAGCAGGCAGAGTGCTGTTGGGGGTCCGTAAGGGGGGAGCTGGTCCTTACAAGGAACTGGCAAGGGGAGGAACACTGGGGAATCTGGATTGTGGCCTCTGGTGTACCTGCTCCTTCAGTCAAACTGTAGTTTACTGTGAGACTTTAAGACTTAGAAATAAGACTTTATGTGAGAAAGAGTTTGGGGACGGTGCATCCATACTAGATGCAGCCTTTCCTTCCAGGGTCGCAACTGGGATCCGGCTCAGCTGTCCAGGACAACTCAAGGGCTGACTGCTCTGCTTTTGTCTCTGAAGAAATGCCCCATGATTCGGTACCAGCTCTCTTCTGAGTCAGCAAAGAGGCTTGCTGAATGTGTGAAGGTATGGTGAGAACCTACAGCGCTGTTAAATAAGTTTGGCAATGTACTTAAATTTTGTTTGATTTTTTTACATATTGATCCATTTGAGAGCAATACCCTTTTTCAGTGTAAATTCTGTCATTTACTTCGTTGCACGGCTTTGGGCAGGTCACATCCCTCATCTCTGCCTGCTTCCAGCCAAGGAGCAGGTGAAGACCCCCATTTCCTGCGAGTGTCATAAACTGCAGTAGGTTACCTGGTGCCTTTTGAGAGCAGGTATTATTTCTTCATTAGCAGTGTAGACTAAGATAGCAGCACAACTTATTTTTCACCAGCTCTTTGCTTTTTGTTCACCTGTATCCAGACTAAGAGGAAGCATTTTCTGGGTATACGTAAGATCAAGTGGCTTTTTTTTCCTTTTCTCGACAGCAAGTAATCACTAAAGAGTACGAGCTGTTTGACTTTCGGCGCACTGAGGTTCCTCCTTTACTTCTCATTCTGGACCGGTCTGACGATGCCATCACCCCACTTCTGAACCAGGTGAATCATCTCGCGGTTGTGCAAGGGCTGAGATAGGAACGCGAGTTCTGGAAGTGCGCAGAGCCCTGTGGCGGTAGCAGCGAGTCGGAGTTCGCGCCCTGGCAGGGCATGGTTTATTTTGAAAGGTAAAAAGTATTGCCTCCCGCCCCTATTTTTGAAATCCCTCTTTTATCTCGTGGCCTGATTTTTCAGACTGTTGAGCACGGATTGTGCGTGTTGGCCTCAGCGGCAGATGTAGCCAGCACCCTGGAAAACCAGGCCACTTCTGTAAGACACACTTTACATCTGGAGTCCTCATGTCTCGGCAGTGCCCTTTCCAAGGGTTTATTTGTGTGGGCTGTTTGGCAGCAGACATACACAGTTATTGAGCGACCTTGCACTGCTGTATTTCTCCCTGTGTTATTGATGGGTGGTAGTATTTACTATGTAGCTATTGTGATTTTTTTTTTTTCCTTTGCTGTGCTGCAGATTCTGGCATCAAACAGTCGGTGTGTCTCTTTTCATTTCTGTGGGGTACGCTTAGACACAGGTCAGTCTGGTGATCAGGCAACGGCTGGAGCTGCGGCCGGGCTACCTCAGCAGCAGCCAGCGCTTCTGTAACGCTGGCGGCGTAGGAGCTAGTGGTGATACTTGTATTATTGGAGTGATCTGACGGTCAGAAACCCAGCTCACACGTGGTTTGTAGAGTTAAGGACTGCACTCAGCACAGGGCACCAAAAGCATTATCTGCTATGCGGAGATTTTCTATTCAGAAGGGAGATTCAAGTGAATGTAAATGGAGTGCCGGGCATGTCGGTGCCCTGATCAGCTTTCAGTTTTCGCTCTAGATTAATATTAGTCTTCCCAGGATAAATGTAGTAACTCACTGATGTGCAGAAACACACACTCCTACTGCTGCGTAAGAAGCAAAGGAGCACGTAGGAAATTGTACAGTTTGTAACTGTGGAACCTCTGCAGCCAAAAATACATCTCCCTGCCCAGGCAGAGGAGGGGCAGATAATGGTGGCAAACAGAACTGTTTGAACAGGAATGTTAATCCCCACTGCTCTTCTTTTAGAGAGTCGTGTCTTTTGAACGTACCTACAGTAAGCACCCTGGAACGGGGTGGTTTTCCTTTGTGTTTGCTCCATGGGATGCCCGTCTGATTATAACAGAAGTAGCATTTATTTCTTACTGTAACATTCTGGCAAAAGTTTGAGAAACGCACAGGTTGAATCCGCTGTGTGTTACTAGAGGAATATAAACTGGCTTGCTTTGAGTTCAGCCTGAAATCCATTAATTTTCCAATGCTGTTGTTATCTTACTGAGGTCATCATTTGCCTTTCTCTTTCACCATCCTTGTTAGTGGACGTACCAGGCTATGGTTCACGAATTGCTGGGGATTAACAACAACCGCATCGACCTCTCTCGGGTACCGGGAATAAGCAAGGATCTCCGAGAGGTGGTCCTGTCTGCTGAGAACGACGAGTTCTACGCCAACGTAGGTATCTCAGTGGGGATCTTCATCAGTAGCTGAATTTAGGGATCAGGTTCCATTCTTTGTTTTGCCATGTGAAAGGAACTTTCCAATGACTTTGAGCATCAGGGTGGTGATGTACTGTATAGCTTATGCAAGTGGTGAAAATCAATGTGTAGTGCAAGTAGCATCTGACATGAAAATCAATGTGTAGTGCAAGTAGCATCTGACATGAAATAACGTGTCCCGTTTATAGTTTTAAATAAAACCCGGACCAATTGCAGAGCTGCTTGCTCAAGCTTGGGTCTCAGGGAGACGACGTGCAATGGCACTTCAGTGTTCTGGGCACGGAGTGCCACCTTGTTCCAGTTGCATCAAGACTCGTGTTGGAACGGCTTTCTCTCAGATCCCTGTCTTGTTCCGTGCAGAACATGTACCTGAACTTTGCAGAGATTGGCAGTAACATCAAGAATCTTATGGAGGATTTCCAGAGGAGGAAACCTAAGGAGCAGCAGAAGCTGGAATCCATAGCAGATATGAAGGTACAGACAATCTACACGTAACTGACTGGACTTTTTAAATCCCATCCATTGCAGGATAGTGCAGATCGCTCCTGTCTGTACGCTGACAGTCCACGCTACCAGTACCAACAGTTCACATCTCTGTGGCGTGCTAGTTTTGTGGAGCGGGAACCTCCTTTTTGCACTGTGTTCATTACAGTGGTTCTTCACTGAAGGCCAGACGCTTCGATAGGCCATTCTGCACCACTGCAGTGTGGTCTACAGGCCTGCTTGTTCTGACTGCTCCCTAAGCTGCTGCTTAAAGCTTGCTGGGATCCCCAAGCCCTACAATTGAATCGGTAAACTCTGGTTTCAGTACTGAGCTTCCTCCAGTATGGCTGTGTGGACTTTATATCGGAGCTGGGTCACTTGGCAACAGCTCAGAGCACAGGCTATTAATTCAGTCACTGCTCAAGATTTAAAGAATCCTGGTGATGCCTTTGGAGATACTTTCTGTATCCTTTTATTTTAAGAGTAAATAGAAAGTACATCCCTTCCAGAAATCTCCTGGTAATTGGAGAAAGCCTGTGGGCTCCTGGGATTGAGGTGCCCGATCATCCATACACCCGCACTGGTCTTGCTTATATTGATGCAAATTAGTTTGTACAATTTATTGCTGGGTTGCGCACATCCGCTGTCTCTTGCTTTTCTTTTGAAGAACCGGTTGCTTTGGTTTCCCCGTTGCAGGCGTTTGTGGAGAATTACCCGCAGTTCAAGAAGATGTCAGGGACGGTATCAAAGCATGTGACGGTGGTGGGAGAGCTCTCTCGACTGGTTGGTGAGCGGAACCTGCTGGAGGTGTCTGAAGTGGAGCAGGAGCTGGCCTGCCAGAATGACCATTCCAGTGCTCTCCAGGTACCTTGGGCTCAAAACCCGACCTTGATCCTTTGTCTGAATCTAGATGGTTTGATCCTGTAACTCCCCTGTTGATGGGAGTTTGGTACTGAAAGTCAGTGGGAGTTCTGCATGCAGATATCCTGCAGGGTTGGGACATTAGATGTTAGAATTACTCTTCTCCTCCCCGTTCGGTTCAGATGGGGATGAATCATAGTTAATAACCGGCTTGAGAAGCATCTTTGCAAATTCTGTCTTTACATTTCACAATACAACATTCCTTCATTATATGCAGTCAGTTGGCTTCTGGCAGGCTGCCTGTGCAGGCACCAGTAAAAAAAAGCTTGGACTCCCGTGCAGAAGCTTGTTGTATTTGTGGGGGAGGAGAAGAAATGGAATCCATGAAACTGTCTAAATCAGGCTATTCATTGAGGTGCTGGCTTTTACCTTTTTTTTTTTTTAATAAAAAACAGTGGAAAGCCTCTTAGATAAAAGATTTCTTTGGCAAAGAGGACTGAAAAAGCCTAACAGAGACTTCTGTTATAGCTGAGTATAGACTGAAGTTTTGACCCCATGCTGGCTTGTTGGATTCCATGACCTGACCTAGTATCTGACAGTATGTCAATAGTGATGAATTGTGGCTGCTGACTATTTCGAGAAAATAGCAGTATTGTTGAGCGTGACTGTATTATAGCAGAGTTCAACCAGCGACTCAGTATTAAAAAATGATTCCTTAATTTTCTATAGCTAAGGTAGAACTTACATCATCTAATGGACTCCTTTACACAATACTGGAGAAGCAATTTGACTAGAAAATAGATAAGCATCTTCAACAGATTTGAAATACATGTCTTCTTTGCCTCTGTTATTCTGTGCTCCAAGTGGGTGGCTAGGGGATAATATTAGACTCTTCAAGTACTGTAATCTATTACCAGATCCTGAGCTGATGTGAATCAGTATAGGCCTGTTGAAGTCATCGCAGCTATATAGATTGGCGAGCATATAGATATGATTCGATAGCTTATATTTGGTAGAATTTAGATGACTAAGTATTGAAGTGGGAACGTAGCCATAAAATGCATTTGCTGAAAACAGACTTGAGGTTCTCTTGCTGTATCATTGTTTCGAGATCAAGCTTTGCAGTTTAAAAGTCAAATATTTGCATTCTAATCCGTCAGCCCACCGTGTCTGTGCTGTGATCTGTTATTTCTGATACTAACACAGCACAGAGCATTAGTGTTGAAACGCGGGTGCTTGCCATTGGAGACCATTTTGGCAAATGTTGGTCTACTTTTTATTAAGTTATCTCAGATTCGTTGAAGAAAGGGATGATGTGAACTTCTGGTGATGATGCCGTTGCGTTACCGGCTCTACGGTTAAAAGAGTATGTGGCAGTGCTGGGAAGTGGACAGAGACGCAGGCCGGTCAGCCCCCACCGAATGCCACAGTGTCATGGCAGGGTGGTTCCGGGAGTTCACCTTGGTGCTCATTCAGGTCTTAGGCTGCACTAACTAGGTATTTCTGCAGTTTTTAAAGCAGAAAAGCTGCCTGCAGTTTGCTTACAGCCACATGCCTGAAGGGCTCTATTGTATTTCTAACAACTGAGACTGACTGGAAACCATGTAGCAGCTAGGAAATAAATGCAAAACTATGGAACTGGTATCTTTCTACATGAGAGATCAGTGTCTCTTTAGCTGCACTGCCCCAGGCTGCTCCCTGTTGCAGTCTCCTAATGGCAGTGAAGGGCCAAGGCCACAGAAACAATGAAGAATAAGCCAGTGCACGAAATAAAGGCAGAATTGTTCTCCCACTGATGTAACTTCAGCAATTGTTAATTTCTCAGTGGCCTAGGGCCCCTGCGTACAGTACATTTTGGTTATTCTTCCCCTGGTCTCTTATTAATCCTGACATAGGACATGAGCCTTGAGAGATGAATGGGACGTTTTGAATCCCATCTCCTTAGATGGACAATAGGTTTTCTGTTTTACACGCTTCCCGCTTATATAGGCATTGCCACTGCGCTGCCAGCGCAGGACCAAAAATCTTGCAAGCAAACATCTCCGTGGGACTCTGTCCCTACCCTCGCAGGTGAATTCCTGACCTTACCAAGGTTAATGGTAAACTCCTGTTGATCCTCCTCAAAGCCAGGATTTTATCCTCTATTTTTGTAACTAGTCAGCATCAGTCAAACAAATTACAGCAAATATAGCTGAATCAGCGTGGTAAATAACAAGTTTCACAACGTTGTTTCACAGCTATTCACTGAATGTTTCCATGTTGCCTACCTGTATTGGGTGGGTGAGAGAATCTTGCAAAGATATGCTGGGATTTTTGGAGTGTTTGAAGGTCATGTAAGCTTACAGAGCGGAAAAAATCCTAACTGGTTCTCTCCCTCTCTTGGAACTGCCATTTCTGCAACTGTAAAACTGGCAGCTCCTCTGCTCCCATGCATTTGAGCTAATACAGGCTGATTGTTTTGCTTTAATGTTCAGCACGGGGAGAATTTCAGACTTCGCTGTGTCCTAAAGCATCTGTCCAGCCCTAACCAGATGTCTGCAAACACATCTGGTAGTTGATGCCTGTTCTTTGAGATCCATCTCAAAGCTCGGAGTTAAGAAGCTTATTACTCCCACTGCTCACCTAAGCTACCAGCTTGGCTCTGGTGTTTGTTCTGTTAACTCCATTATCGCAGCTCTGTGACTCGACACAATGACTGAGAGGTTGCAGAGAGGAAATAAGTGCTTTTAGTTGTAATGAGAAGGAGTAGCACTTATATGGCCAATTGTCAACTTACAGAAGCAATTATATCCTGCCTGCAGTCCCGGGAGGGTAAATGGCATGCACCGGGGGTTCTGGAACTTTTCTGGAAAGGGTCTGTACTTTAACAGGCAGCCTCTTTGGGGCATGCACCCTTTGTATTTACCATGGTATCATGTTCTCTTCAGCAGAAAAAGTAATGATCTGCATATTAGAAGTAATAACTGTAGATTTCTGTATTTACCTCCAGTGCTGTAATCTTCCTTTTCCTTTTCATGCTTTAATTCCTTTCCTCCTTTGCTTCCAAATGCTTGATACTTGCTCCTCCACTGCTCACATCCAAAGGTTATCTGATGCTTCTGCCCCGCACCTTCCAAAAGAAAACAGAACCTGTGTAATTGTCCTAGCTCTTTTTTTCTCGACAGTCAATATTACGATGGAACCCGTGGGCCAGTTTTGGCTCTACTCAAGTTGGAAAGGGAAGGGCAAGGGTTAAAGGTTTCTGTGGGTGCCTGCTGCCGCCCCCCTTCAGGGGAGGCATACGATAAGCTGAGCTCACCCCGCAGCATGTTATGCAGAGTTAGGAATGGACAACAGAATTGGGTTGTGAATTCCCAGCTTCATGAAAAGACCCAAAAGCAACTTGCACTCCATTGTACTCCAGTAAATCTAACCGCAGAGCACATAAGAAGCTGGGCTCTGTTGCTTATGACACAATTTAATTCTCTTGCATTCCTCCTGCATGCAATTTTGTTGCTAGGCAGTGGGCTTGATATTAGACTGATTTAGTGTCCTTTGAAGGCCTCGCCACTAATACTGCTCTCTATCTTGCTGCAGAACGTGCGGCGCCTCCTGCAGAACCCCAAGGTGACGGAGTTTGACGCTGCCCGGCTGGTGATGCTTTATGCCCTGCACTACGAGCGGCACAGCAGCAATAGCCTGCCAGGGCTGATGACAGATCTCAAGAACAGGGGTGTGTCGGAGAAATACCGAAAGGTAATTGCACCATTTCTCCTTCAGCTGGATGAACGAGTGGGACAGGAGGGCGCAGAGGTGGAAAATCATTGTTAATCGGCGTAAAGCTTGCCTGCTTTCGTTTAGCACAGTCCTTCTTTGTTGAATTGCGCCACACCTTGCGAAAAGAACCCTGAGCTTGGCTGGGGCCTGCAGGTGTTACTTTAAAAGGCATAACTAATCACTTAATTTCCATTTCCAAAATCAGTGATATTATGAAGGATTGAATAAAGCAGAGATGGCAGGCGTGCCAGGAGCCTGCTAGGACGGGTGTGTGGCATGTAAACGGGGCCTGGAACATGCTTCCTTTCTCCTTCCCCTCTTCCTCCCCACCTCTTTCCCCCAGCTCCTGCTGAATAGGCGGTAGTTGCAGCAAAGGACTTCTGGAGTCTGCAAAAGGAGCTTGGCTGGGAGGGAGAGGGTGGCAGTGCTTGGCAAGTGTAGTGAGCAGCTGGAGAGGAGGTGGAGAAGCAGGATGATGTCACGTTGTATGGAAGATCTGCTATCACTGCAGCAGACTATGGAAATGAAAGCCTCTCTCCTTATGCAGGCAGAGTCACGGCAGACGGACTTGCTTGGTGGATATGGGGAATACTTCTTCTCTTCCCCCTTGCCTCTCTCTGTGCTGCATTATCTGCTTGGGATCAATCTCCCTGACTCCTTGGTATTCGTTCCAGTACCTCCATTGAGCCTAACTGGACAAAAACTGCCGGGAAGCTGGTTTCCCAGGTTAATAGGATTCTGGTTTTGCCTCTTTCTGTACAGCTAGTGTCTGCCGTTGTGGAGTATGGAGGGAAACGGGTCCGGGGCAGTGACCTGTTCAGTCCCAAGGATGCTGTAGCCATCACCAAACAGTTCCTCAAAGGACTGAAGGTACGGATCTGCCACAGATGAAATAATGACAGTTTCAGTCAAAATTACAGTTCACAGAGCAGGACTCGCATGCAGTGCAATGCCACGTGTCATGGATTTCAGAGATTTAATAGTAAGTGCACTGGGCTTTTAGGGCATAATTCTCATTGAAGACAATGGGAGTTAGTTGCTGAAAAGCCTCTCTAAATCTGAACTTCAGCGGTTAACACTTGATGTATCCATCAGGTGGTGATGCTCCTTTTATGTGCCTTTGCTGATCTTCTCTCTTCGCTTGCTGCCTTGCTGTATTAATTCGTAACAAGAGCTTCTCTTGCACTGTAGGGTGTTGAGAATGTGTATACGCAACACCAGCCTCTCCTTCACGAAACACTAGATCAGCTCATCAAAGGAAAACTCAAGGACAGCCAGTACCCCTACCTGGGTCCCAACACTCTCCGTGACAGGTATGTGGGGCCTTTTAGGGCAGAGCTCGGAGCTCAAATACCTCTGCTCCTCCCAGTGCTGCCGCTTGCATTGTTGTTTGCCTGGAGATGAACAAAACTTAGGCTTGGCAGAGAAATCTCTTGATTGGGTAGGTCTTTCTTGTATTCTCAAGTAGGAGAGGGCTATTAAGACTGAAATACGGTTGTCTTTTCTTGCTGGCCAAGATGTGACATTCCCATTGTAAGGGCTCAGGTAAAGGTGAAGCCATTGCACCAAGCTGCCAGGATGTTCACATGATGGATTTCAACATGCCCCCTAACTTCACGCCATGCCATCTGGCGTTTATTTGTAGAGTACCAAAAATAGTCCGACTGCAAGCTCTCCCTTCTGAGCCAGTTACTATTCCCGATGAGAATGGGATCTTGCTGGATATGGCTAATAACTGTAATTAATTGAAAAGAACTCTGGCTGACTGGTTCTAGCTGACTTTGCTGGAGCTAAGCTAATCTGTTGTCAGTGAAGTCATTAAAGGTAAATATGGGCCTCAGAGTGAGGGCACTGAATCTCTAGAGAGAAGACAAGTCCTCCTCTAACGGCATTCTGTACAAATCACTCCTTTCTTTGGTACCGCAGTTTCCTTTCTGTAAATTAAGTTAAGCTTCTGCAGCGTGCTGGTCGGGTATTTCTTATTCCTTCTAGTGGTAGTCTCCTTTGAGGAGAAGAGCCTGCTGTTGCTTTGCTTCCTTTGGGTGATCCATGATGAGGTCATCACAGCGATTCCCTGAATCTTCTCCAATGTCTGTTAAATGCCCCAGGGTTCTGTGGAAGGTGTTTTACTTGCAGCATTAGAACAACCGTCATTCCCGGACTGTGGCCGGGTCCAACAGTGCTGCTGCTGCATCAGATGTCTGCAAAATGATCAAAAGCGTAAGGCACGTGGTTGTTAGGGTTGTTTCCCGATGGGAATGGTAGATCTTGTTGAGTTTAAGACATAAGAGCTGTAGGAATGAGGGTTTGTAACTGACACAAAATAGGCACCTACATACTTTTGTGTCTGATCTTTATTTGCTGCATAAAATGGGGGCCACAGCACTGTGTTACCTCTAAAGTATGAATATTCGATAGCATGAAAACGGGGGCTCATCTAAAAACGGGTTTTAGTTATCAGGTTTGGAAGAAAAAGGCCCACTTGATGGTGTTGCCTTAGTGCCAAACCAACCGAGCGAGGAATTTAAATTTAATAATTTCGCAAAACTTGGTATAATAAATCACAGCCCAAGGCAAACTGGGCTACACTGTCTTCTTGCTTTCTGCTTTCAGAGGATGGTGTTACAGTGATTGGCAGGAGTTCAGCAGAAGGTCAGGGCGAAAGGCTTTATATTTTTTGATCAAAGGGATGCAGTTGCTTGAACAGCGAAGAATTTGAAAGGATTCTTTTTAACTATTTCTTTCTGTATTAAACATTACGCTGTTGCAAGGGAGGAAAAGCTCCTGGTCCAAATTCAGCTGTGGAAATTGGCAGCAGTGAAGGAAAGGGAATCTTTGCAAAGCACTGAGCAGGGTTCCTAGGAGAGAGCAATAAGCAATTCTGCTTTCTTTTGCTTCTCCTCTATTTCCTGCTGTGTTAAGTATCGCCCCTTTCTCGTATGCCATCAACCTGCAGTCCCTTCCACCTTGCTGCTGGAAAGTGCTAGCTAGAAAAGTTCCTAAAGCCTCTCTCGGTCACAGCAGTCTGCGGGAGCCCCAGCTGTGTTACACGCCGTACGAAATGCCTGCGGAGGTTTGTGACCCCATCGGCGTGCTCTGCTCGCCAGGCTCTGCCAAAGCCTCCCCTTCGGGTGGAGCTTTTGCTTTGTTTATGCTTTGACCTGGGATTTTCTCTTATAGGGCATTTTTCCCGACCAGACCAACTGGGCCTGACGGTGCTTACCTAGAGATGGCTAGAGTCCACTTCTTACAACAATTTGTAATCAGACCACAAGACAGCTCTGTCACTGCTGCACTTCTTAAAACCAAACATGGGTCCTCTACGCTGTGCGTGAGCCAGGCAGCAGCCTGTGAAACAGCAGTAGGAGAAGGCAGGCTGCTCCCTGGGGATCCAGATGGGACTCGGCCCATTCCATGTCTCTCTCAAATTACCACAATTACTTACCTGCTTATTGAAAAATCTTGGAAAGTTACCTTCTCTGAAAGCCCATCAAAGTTCAGACTTAAATGTGGAACATGAGAACTCACCGATATCATCTAGTTTAGAGTATTCTATGACGGCATGATCTTTCTCCCACTGATTTGTTGAGGGGAAAGTTCCTCTTGACTGCTTGAGGAGAGGAAGAATTTGGAACCATTTAGAAATGTCTATAGCCGACACACATCTAAAGGGATGGGTGAGGTATCTCCTTAGGCAGTGAATATAAAATCTCCTTTTTTGGAAGCATCAGCTTGCAGCATGTGATGTGGAACCATTTGGCTGTATGCTTTTTCATCTGAGCTCACACATACTGCCCTAAAGATTAGGGAAAGTAGTGCTATTCCTAAATCATATATATTATCTTGTGTTTAGTATGGTTTGCCTTTTGTGGATTTTTTTTAAGGCAAAACTCTGACTGTGTCCTTGATTGTTCAAGGAAGTTGCTTTTTCCTCCTGTCTGAAGTGTTTGAGCATTTAGCTGTTAAATTGATAGTTAACCCGAGGAGATACATAGCCACATCCACAAACTGGGGCTGAGGAGCGCAACAGCTGGAGCGAGTGTTGCTGTAGACTGCTTTCCCACTAATCCTATAACAGTCTTGGAGCTTCTTCCTATTCCGAAATTGCTTATTATTTGCCCTTGATATAAGCAGTAATTCCCTGGGCACTTCATGAGAACACCAGGATCCCTTTGTCCTTTCCGTGGCAGTCTGCCTCTGTGTGACAGCTCACTTCTGGTCTCAGAGAAGCCTGCAGGGTAAATGCCGGAAGCTTTGAGCAAGGCACCCGAGTGGGAGAGGGGCTATCGTTCTGCCCCCACTGCCCCGTGCCAGGCTTAATCCTTAGCCCTAGGGTTAGGGTTAGGCTGGTGTCATGGTGACAGTGAAAGGTGATGGCAAATTTAAAGGCTGGTACATGTTACGATATTCCAGAGGAGCATATGAGAGCTAGCCACACGACTTCGGCATCTAAATCCCTTGGGCCTTTGATAGTTCCAACCAAAAATGTAGAAACGATGGTACCAGGAGACTGATCCGTGGATTTCAGTCTGCACAAGACCTCTTGGTGAGAAATTGCCTGGTTTGTTTCTTTGGTGCTCTGGTGCTCCCGTGCTCCAGTTAGTAACGGTACCTTAACCCTAAAGGTCCTAGCTGGCTTACTGGACTGTGGGGAGGTGCAGCTTTCTCAACCTAAAAGACATTCGCCCTAAGAAGCGAAGTGTGGCTTGGCCTACTTGGCGCATCTTTTACATGCATCACGATAAAAGTGGCCTTGTGGAGATTTTAGGTATACTTTTTCTGCAACTGGCACTGGCTTATCAGATTATTTCATTGCTGTGCCTCCCCTCCCTTTGATTTCTCTCCCCAAAAGACTTGGGCACATTTGCATCTAGTTTCCAAAGCCGTATGCCTGACCGTAGCTAAAAAGACAAGGTACAGCACTCTTCTGTCCTCTGGGGCTGGCTCAGTGACTTGTGTTGTCACTAGGGTGCAGAAACCTCCGTCTGCCTCGGTGAGATGTTTGAACCTGCACAGCCTGAATGCGCGGTTGCTATATATAACCTGCTTATCTTAAGGCTGCAGTGCAGAAGATTCCACAGGCTGTTCCCGTGCAGGGGACACAGCGTAGCTCTGCGGGGAGGGATGAGCACACCGAATCCTGGGGCTCTGGGAGGGAGGTGAAGACAGCACAGACTGCGTGGCTGAAATCCTGAGGGCAGCACTGCCGGCACCACTGCTCCTGGCTGGAAGGGGTGAATTATGCGCAGGGTAAAACTCGCCGCTCTGTCCAGAGAGCGCAGGCGTAAGGCATCTAACGTAGCATGTTCCACTATTGCTGACTTCTTACAAAGGATTCCGCTTTGAGCTTTTTTCTTTCCAAGGAAGCTGTGCAGTAAACTGCAACTGGAAGTCTTGGCCATTATTAGAATTATTGTAGTCGCAAGGATAACAAATTGTATAGTACCTGTGGAGGAACTGTACTGAATGCAACAACTTTTTTGTTGTTGAATTAGCAACGCTGTGTGTCACCAGAGGTGTGCCTGAAATGATGGGGTTCCCACGTTCCAGGCATCGAGGCTGCAGTATTCCCTCTCCACCTCGCAAAGGGAGACTACCGGCACCTTCTAAAGCATCTCTGAAATCTCCTTTTGTCTGTCCAAATCATCTTATGCAGACCTAACCCAAACTTTCTGAAAAGACTTATGATTTGGAAGGTTATTGGTAACAAAGATCACTTTGGGAAGGGGTGTGCGCTAATCTTTTCCATTAATTTTTCTTACCTTTCTGCATCCTCTCCAGGGGCAGGGAGGCAGTTGTGCGGATCTGATGGCTAACACACTTGTTCCGAGCCAGTGTCCCATTCTGATGGCAGAAGCAGTTTTGCTCTTGGTAGTACTGTCTGTTCAGTGATGCCAAGAAAGAAGTCCCAGATGTTCGTCCTTCCGATGCGCGTGTTGCTCCCCTGGACACTAACAGGTGTCGAGGGCTTTGCAGGTTGGCTTCTCAGCAGGGAGTAACCAGAGACACAGCGTCTCCGTGCATTCCGGGGTCATCCCTGTCTCATGCTCCATTTGCTTTGTCACTGATCCAGAGCTTGCACAGACAGAGCAGATGAATGCCTGCTGCTTCCACCACTGCAGCAAGCAGCTGTATTCTAGCAGAAGTACCTGCTTGGAAAGCAGAGATGAGTTTTGAGACTGCAACAGAAAGTTAATTGTGTCGAGACTTGACTGCTCTGACTCAAGCGGATGACTGACAGGATGTGATCCACACCTTTTCGCAGTAGATTCTGCAGAAATCATTCTCTCGGCTTGTAGATGGTAGCAGAGCTGATTTATGGGTTGCAAGCACATTCTGCTATCCCTGAGAGTGGAAAACGTAAGCGATTGGGGAGGGTGGTGCAAGGAAGGTGCAGCCTTCCTTTGAAAGCAGAATGTGCAGGGCATATGGCTGGTTCTGTACTTTGTCGGATGAAGGCACTTCCCTCCTTCCCCCCTTTCCCCTCACGCTACTTCTCTGTAACAGCCTGTATTTCTAGGCTGGCTAGGGAATGTAACCTCAGAGGTAAACTCACACACAAATCCCAGTAGTTCTGTGATCAGCCAGCAAAACTGCAGCTGATCCGTGCCCTTCAAACCAAGCCCGAGAGGTCTGAAGCACCACTGTTGTCCTCGTTTGACTCCTGAATTGATCTTAATTTAACAGCCGCAGCAGTGCCTCGATCATGCATTAAACATTGGCGTATGTGTCATGGTGGAGCTCCACAGGGATGCAGCGTGTGGGTGTTGCTGAGGAGGCTTTTAAGGACCGTTAGCACGTTGTGTAAATGTTTAGGAGAGACAGTATTTTAAAAGCGATTTAATGGGCTACACATTGTTGTCAGTCTTGAGCCCAGCGCATCACAGAAATGAGACATGGTCTGGGGAGAGAAATCATCGGGATCGTTGCCTCAGCAACGTGAGTGGTACAGGATTTATCCTTGTGTTTTGTCTGATCCCGTCTCAACATTTGCATCTTTATTGCAGGCCCCAAGACATTATTGTGTTCATCATTGGAGGGGCAACTTATGAAGAGGCGCTGACTGTCTATAACCTTAACCGCACCAACCCGGGGGTCCGCATCGTCCTAGGTGGGACCACAATCCACAACACAAAAAGGTAATAACCGTATTCTTTGCTGTGGATTCTGTGTATGTGAAACTGCTGACATGAGCATGAATTTGTGACGCCTGAGGGATCTTCATCACGCAGTAAAACACAGAAATGTGTGTAAATGGTCCAAGCCCAGCTCTGCTCATTATGGCTGAGGGACTTATTACCAAGCTGAAGGTTTAATGTGCATTTTACTGAATTCAAGGACAGGGAAGTAGATCTGTATAGTTTTTCCTGCTTATAATTCACCACACACTCTAATATGAATGAGAAGCCAGTGCGGCACACAGGAATTCAAAACTGACTGTGGTCTCATTGCTCCTGTTGAAATCTGGAGCAACTGCATTTGATAGCAGTGAAGTTAATGTACCTATGATTAGAACTGAGTGCCATGATTACACTGCTAGCAGGCTCTCTGCCGCCCACAAGCCTGCAGAGTATTGGCTGTGTCTTTTGCTTCTCTCCCTGGAGAACGGAGCTTTCCTTATTGGTTTGCTGTACGCTCCGAGTTGCCTTTCCTGGGAGGCCAGACATTGGTAAGGGCTTAATCCCTCCAGGAACTGAGCAATGCCGGGGAGCACTGACCACGCTGAGCTTCATTGATTTCCTAGGTCACTGTCTCTGGGGTGTTCCAGCAGCTGACTGTCGGAGCTGGAAGGGCTCGTGTCGGGCAATGCTGATGGTATTTCATGTCCCCTGCGCTGAGCTGAGTGAGCCATTCCTAAGGGTCTCAGTCGGGATTTACAGAGAGTCAGGCGGCTTGTACAGAAACCTGCAACTGCTTTGCTGTAGCTGGCCAAAAATTCCTGTCGATATGGAATGCCTGGTTTATTTCCTGTGAAATGTCTGGTTTATAAATACAAATAATGGTTCCTGAACCCAAATTATTCATCTGAGTATTTCAGCGCAGGTGAAAATTTAGACCACATTGGGGATTGTTTCCTATCAGCACGGCTTGTTGCTAGCCAAGCAAAGGAGCATGAATTCTTTCCTTACGTGCCTTGCTCCTTTCCACCACGCCGTTCTGTCCCCGTTCGTAATGACGCTCCGATCGGTTATCGGAAGGAGGGTAACGGCAGGAATGTGACAGGTGACCCACATCTCTCCCATGTGTTGCAGCCGGAAGCGTGGTGAAATCTAAGTCCTGGGAGAGAACCTGGTGTTGTCCAGCAGCTGCTCTGAGCTTAAAGGGAGCAGCCTGCTCTGAGCTGGGGTGGAAGGAGAGCTTCAACGTTACCATGTAGAAACACAAACAAAATGCAGTCCTGCAACTGGAAGCAAAAGTTATGCTTCTCAACATTTGGGATGAAATTTTCGGAGCTGACTAACAGCTTTGGGTGCCTCAGCAGTCTCCTGGAGTTCAGGAAACACACGCTATTAACACCACAGGCGTTGTGTGTCAGAAATACAGCTGTCAAGCACTTCATTGATCTCAGTTACTGACAGGTGGACTCAAGTGTAGCGAGCAGGCTACAAAATGGCTTGGTTTTCAGACCATATACGTGTGCTGCTGCTGCATCAGAGTCCAGTGTGGTATTTATAAAATCCCTGCACTTTTGCCCTTCCTTTTCATGCCTGTAAGGGATCTTCAGGCTCCAAAGCTGCCTGCACAGAAGCAGTAACAATTCTCTCGCAAGGAAATCCAGTGGCTCCTGTCCTCACTTGCTCAGAAAAAATGCCCAAACCCTCCAAATTCACAGTGCCCACTCTGAAATTTGGCCCTTACTTTAGCTTAATGTCAGATGATTGGAAAGCTCCTGAACCGATGCTAGCCCAGAAGTAAATTGCTTTTACGAACTGGGTTACAAAGGCAAGTCTGTATTAGCCCACATATCGACCAATTCCTGCCCAAATTACCCAGCTTGCTCAACCTTCTGCTTTACAAAGTAGCCTTTGAACTAAATCCTGTTTTAGCCAGGCCTAGAAATAGTAAGAAAAAGAGATCAGCGGACATGCTAGCTGCTCTTTGACTGATAAAAAGAAAGAAGTTAAGTAAGTAAATTGTCATCTTGCAAGGACGCAAATAAAACTGGTTCGTATTCAGCCTGGCATCCACTGTAACCTCTTAGTCTACCAGTGCATTTTGAGGCTGACTTTGACATCTACCACCATGCCTGCATCAAACTTTTACCAGCATCTGTGCTGCGAACCTGAATGGTACTGTCATCGCTCCACACTAAACACAAAAAACAGAGTAAGCGATATGGAGATCTCTGGGATGGTATAGTTTTTCACACCATATTGGAGGTTGAGACCTGCCCCGAAAGTGTATCGGTGTAGCAGATTCAGCAAAAACTGTCACTTGGGGGGGGAACAGAGAAAACTCACCAGCAGCGTGTTGAGTAGGAGAAGGGAAGCAGTAGCGTGGCGAGCAGGAGGGGTGTGAGAAGATGGTTTGAGCTTTAGGTTGCCGTCCCAGCTCTGCTGTTGACCTATTAGGTGACGTTGGGCAACTTTGTCCTTTGTCTATATGCACCAGAAGGTCTCTGAGCGGGGACTGTCTCTCACTTCTGCTTCATGAAGTTCAAGGTTTGCAGCTACATTGTTGGGCTCCACTTCTTAGATTTGTGCTGTAATGAGTAACATTAGCTAGTTAGGGCTTCTACCGCGACTACGTTTTGGCGCAGTCTCTGAATTATTTACAGAAAAACTAGGATACTGTATCAAAATTTGCATTTCAAAGAATGAAGTGAAAAAAAAAAAAAAGAAAAAAAAGGCTGTTGCTTTTTAAGGGCTGACTACTACAAGGTCCTGTCTGGGAACTCTGGGATGAGGACTGCCAAGGGTCCCATTCTAAAAATAGCCCTGCCCCAAACAATTTGCTTTTCCCTAGTGGCTTGAATAAGATTTCCTTAATGATGAGAGGCCACGTTAATAATAATAAAAACTTAGAACTTTTGAGTCAGTAGTCTCGAGCCCTCTTTGAGCAAGGACTGGCCTGCTTAGCTCCTGCGCACAGAGGAGGAGCAGCCTGTGCCGTGGAGCGAACCGACTCGCTCGGGACACCTGAGAAATGAAGAATTTTCCTGTCCACTGCGTGTTAACTGCAATTCTAGCAAAGCGCATGAGGATCACGGATATTTCAGCAAATACACCGAGGTGTCTAATGTGAGGAAACCTATATTTTATTGTGTCCTAACTCCTCCAGTAATCCACTGGCCTTCCTTTAATGAACTGTTGCTTATTTCTGCTGGATTAGGGTTGATATGTCACAATAAACAAGGAGATTTTTATATTAATGCGCTGAGCAGCCCATGTAAGCACACTAATCCTGTGCTTTCATTGTTCTTACCAGTCCAACTTAAATTGTGATCAACATCTGTGTTTATAGGGTGGGGGATGGCTTAAAGGATATCCATTCTGCTTTTTTACAAAGCAGGAGACAAACAAGCCTTTGGAGCTGGTTAAGTTGTTAGAGCTGTATATTTGTGGGAAGCTTATCTGTTTGAGAGACCATCTGTATTGTCCAGTGAATATACTGTAAGTAGATGCTTTGAAGTGTGGGAGTGAAAAATACTCTGTGTAGGGATGAAAAATGCAACATTCTGTGTTTGCAAAGAGGGTCCCAAAGTGGGCATAGTACGTGCCTGTTTCAAGTTTCCTTACGCTGCACAGTCATGTCAGGAGAATCTGTCCCTGTTGACCTTTATGGATTTATATCCATATAGACGCAAAATAGGGGCAGGCATCTAATAACAATGCTCATGTTCTGAAGTGAGGCATGTAGTCTAAGGGGTTCTTTATAAATAAATCGGGCTACAGAAGCTAACAGGCTCTGCTGTTGGAGTTTATTCCCCTGTTTGAAAAAATCCCAGTGGCTTTACAAGGTATGAGAAAATTTTTGTTTCTTGTCTTCCTTCCTCCGCCTCTAACAGATAAATCCATGTAGCACACCGATTCCTTGGCCTCTTCCCTGACATTACCCGTGGGCAGGTCAGTCAGTGATAGGGTTGGGAGTGTGGCTTGGGTCTTCTGTTCCCGGCTGCAGCCAAGAGTTGTGAGAAAAAAATGCATTAAAGCAGCGGGGGCACTGAAAAGTCAAGTGATGAAAGCCAGAGAAATGCAGAAATCCAAAGATCAGAAAATCTCTTTGGGTGTGCACGCTCAGTTTTGCTGCAGATGAGGCCTTAAATCTGTCCCATCTCAGTTTACTTAATTTTTTTTTTCCCTCCGTTCCCGTTAACAGGCAACCCTCGCGCTGTTAAGTCTAGGAGGGTGTACAGATATGCATTTGGTAAGGCTTTGAGATCCTTTGAGAAACGCCAGCAGGGTGGAAAAAAATCTGTTGTTGTCAAGGAATTTTCAGTGTTTTTCTAATCAAACCAGATTGGCTGCCTCTGTTGCTTTTGAAATTTTGGCAGCCCTACTAAAAATACTTCTATTATGACTTGATTGTCAAAAAGGTAAAAAAGCCTTCCCGGACGTGTTTTCCTGCATGACGAGCCTAGGCAACAGCTCGCTGCAGAGCTGTGCCCAGCGTATGAGAATTGAAATGCCACATCTGCCCCCTTAATGCAGTTCTTCTACAGCGGGCTCATGCTGAGGACTCCGTCTGCAGCTACGCCATCGCATCTGGCCATGGGTCGAGCCGCTTGATAAATGAAGACCTGAGCGTAGAGCTCCTGTCTGGTTTTTTTTCCCTGCAACATAATAAGCTGTAATGGAAGGACTGGAAGGCTGGGGATTATTAATCATAGGTTGTTTAAAAAATACATAGGTAATATGTATTTAAATTATATTTATGGTGAAAGTGAGAGTTCTTTCTTGACTTGGTGCCATTCCTTAACACTGACCATAGCAACTTCTATAATTACCTGCAGGAACCAGATCCATTTGGGCAAAACTGTGCTGGAGTTAAATCTGTGGGCTCTCCACTCTTTAAGTTAACATTTGCGGGGGGTCATGGGCTCACACCAAAACGCAGAGTGCAAAGGGATCTTAGGCATTAGGGCAGGGAGAGAAAAGCCAAGAACATAATTACTGGACTTTGAACTGAAGCAGTCAAGAGAGCCTAATGGGGCTGGCAGCGCCTGCTAACTGCTCCCCTTCTCTGGGCTGAAAGCTGGAAAGAAGTGGCTCTGGCCTCCCCCGCTTCCTAAAGAAAATTCAAAGTGAGGGAGCTGATTCCTTGCTGTTGGCAAACAGTTTTACCAGCAGTCCCACGGGCAACCAGCTCCATTCTTATCCTGCACAGGCAAATGGATTTCAAAGAAATTCTGCTGGGTTTGGAGGAGAAAGGGTTAAAAAACTGATCAATAATCGGCTAAAAATGGAAGACCAAGACCAGGAGGAACATCTGGCGCGTGGGGCTGACTCATCCAGAGCACAGGTTAAGCACAAACCTGCTGTGACTAATCCAAGGGGATATCTAGCCTGACCCACTTACCCAGTTACAGTAATAGCCCGGTTGTGCCAAACGCGGCTGTGGTGTGCTTCGCCGGCACAGCCCGGTCACCAGATACCTGTGCCTCTGGGAGGAGTGTTTGGACCAGCTGCGGTTCCTCCTTACTAGGGAGGGAGGGAGGGTTTGGAGTAGAGCAGAAAGATCAGTTCAGATTCTTGTGGTTTGATACTCGCACCCTGATCAGAGGCTTTCCCCGCTCTGACCACTGCGCTAGATGCTCCCTCTGTTTCTCGCAGGATCCTCAAGGTCCTGGGAAATAACAACAGCCGCAGCACGGTGCATTTTTAGTGTGCTCCGGCTCACCCCTCCGCTGCAGGTGGGAATGTGGCTCTTACATCAGCTGCGCTCCAGATGGGGAGCCCTTCTGTGCAGGAGTTGCTCAGAGGTGGTCGTGCTGCCCACTTTCAAGCCCTTCCTGAAGTACAAAGTGACAGTGTCTCACTGCATCTCCCTCTCCACACACAAACTTTCTCTCCAGACAGCAAATAAACAGGAGTCCCCTTTAAAAATAAAAGCAAGTCATTCTCTGTTAAGAACTCAGTCTGCCTGACTCTAATGCCTAAAAATAAAACTGGAGGAGGGACAGCTCTCTAGCTGTAATCACAGAGCTGAATGACCACAGCACAAGCAATGTTCCTGTACACCTCTTATAAATCAGGCTGCTGCCCTCCCAGAATGCATATTTCTAAATGGTGCGGTGTTGAGATCTGGAAATTGGTGCAGGCATTTGCATGAGATTTTATTTTTTTATTATTTCTTTAAAACCCTCAAGATTCACAACCTGGGCAGGTAGACCTCTTTTAGACCTGTTTTAGGGGAATCACATTTTTGTAGGACTTGTGGTATATCCTGATTTTTACTTCTTTATCTTATTTTTTTTTTAAAGCATTAATGTTCAGATAACTCGATCAGCATATTGAAGGAATGAGTCAACCTAGAAACTGGTAGCACTGTATCACATTGCCAGAGTAACTATCTTCCTGGTAACATAGCCTCATCAGATCTTATGTGGGAGCGTTGCTGTGGTTTTGCAAAGTATTCAGCTGCCTCCCAAACTGCAGAGACCGGCAGGTGTAAGTCACTGCGATGAAGTAATGCCAGCGGGCCAGAGCTTCATTTTGTGGGCAGTCGTCACAGCTCCTTTGGCTTCAGAGACTTCTCATACAGATGTATAGGGATGTCACGCGAAGGTTCACTCACACGTGTCTGGCCCTGGTGTTTGTATGATAGCGGCGCTCGGAGAGCCGGCTGCGCAGGAGCTGTAGCAGCACACAGGAGAAGACGGTCTGGTCGGTGTGTACTCCAGACAAGGCCAGTCACGTGAAAGATGGAAGTGGGGAGCAGCAGCGAAGGGCAGGAGTGAGCTGTTGGCTTGCTGGTGAAACTGGGACTAGCTCCAAGCTTCGGTCCTAGTCTAGCGCTCACCTCTGTAGGCTGTGCTCCCGTTTGGCTTTTGCAGGCAGGAGTACCCTACAAAAGCATATAAAAGCTTATAATCAAACAAAAACAATGCAAAAAGCTTTAAAGCATTATTCTTTCAAAGTTGTTTCTTTTTTTCCTCTGGAAAGGATTGAATTAGTCTCAAACCTTAACCCACTTTTAGACCTATTTAAACAACTGTGTTTCCAAGGTTTAGCCTTCCTTGCTCTGGCATGCTTTGCTGGATTAAGCTCCGCTGTGCTTTGTGAAGCAGGGCTGAGGCTGCCGGAGTGCAGGCGTGATGCAGCTGACCTTGGTGCAGCTCCAACAAATACCCGTCTGTGTGTATACGTACTTCTCAGCTTGCTGCGCATACCCGTCCACCCAGATGAGAAATGAATCTGTGCTCATGACAGGTGTAAGCCTGGCAACTGAAACGCCATGGCATGTTTCGGGGATAAAATTGGCCTTTGAGGCCTGCCTGGTGACAGAATGGGTGGAATTCATTTTGCAGACTCATCAAGGTAGAAATCATCTCTCTTGCCACTTAACCCAGCACCATGCAACCCCAGTCCTGCATGGAGCAGAAATTCTTTGCTGACAAACAGAGTTGCTGCTACAGTGATCGCGACTTCAGCCGTGTCCATACAAGGCTTTTAAGACGCACCGCAAGCATTCCAGAACGGGACTTTCCAAACTATCAAATGCTTAGCCTAACTCCGCTCCTAAAGACGTAACGGGGCTTAAGTGGAAACAGATTTGGGCTAGGACTGAATGGTCTTGCAAATTCCGATTTCAGGATCTCAGGATCTGAACCGGAGCAAGACACAGAGCCCAGCCCTCCTGACTCCCAGACATTTTCGTTAACTGCTGCATGCTTGCTCCCTGCTTCGACCTATTTTTCTTTTTTTCCCTCTGCAGTTGGCCAACGCCAGCCCCGGCAGCTGATCTCCACCTGACAATTTTTTTCTTGAGAAGCACCTCACCTATTCAAATGTGTCTCTGAATGCGTTGCCTTTTGGTTTTTGTGTGGGACCATTGCTCTGGCGTGCGGTTGAGCCGTTCACTTGACTTTATAGGGCAGACTTGTGCATAAGTCTCAAATTGACCAGTTCCTTGGAGTCTAGCCCCCAAACTCCCTTAAGTTTCCTTGGAAAATCATACAGAGGAGAGACTGGGATGAAGCTGAGTGTGTGCTTAAGCATTTTACTGGGTTAAAACTTTCTTGAGATCCAACTCAACGAATGGTTAGTGCCCAGAGGTTTCCATGTGGCTCATTATTTAGATCTGAACGTGGTCTAAAGAGGCTGGAAATTGGAGGGAGGGTCTTGCTGGGGATGTGAGCCCTGGGACGAGGCTGAGGAGCTGGGGAGTGAGGCACAAGCAGTGACCCAGGCTGCTCAAGGGGCTGCTTTCCAGAAAGCCCTGGCTGTGAAATGTCAAGGATGCCTCAGCAGGAGGTTTCCACCCTGCCTCTTCCTGCCTTATCATCCACACAGGAAGACTGAGAGGGAGCAGAAAAACAAGCCTGAATGCTGGCCTTCCTGGCTTTGTTACTGAAAGGCGAGTGGGGCTGCCAGCGCGGCCCAGATGCTGAGCTGAGCCCACGAGGAGCTGCTGCCCTCGTTCTGGAAGCCTTACCATTCACGGCACGGGGAGAGACAAGAGACCTCCCGGACGGGGTGGAGCATTTAAGGATGAATGGCTGTGTTAAGTGAAGATGTTGACCTGGTGATCCGTGCTGGGTGCTCCAGATTTTGGTGCTCCAGATTTTGGTCCCCCAGGGCAGGTCATCGCAGTCCCATAGCTTTGCACTTTGCTCTCCCTCACTGAATTCATCCTGGCTGGTGGGAGGATCTGTCACTGGAAAATCGGAGCATTCTCCAAGGCTGCCATTCACTTACTTCCTCTTGGATTAGTGTCTCCTAACTGTAGCTGTCTGAGGTAGTGCCCCCCATTTCCCCTTGCAAGCAGCTGGAGGAGCAGGTCAGTCAGAGGATGATCCGTCCACCCTGCCGCTGTCCCTCGACTGCACAGGGAAACGGTTAGCCCCGATGCCAGCTCTCAGGATGCTGCTTTTACATGGGAGGAGATGAGTCCTGATCTGAGTGTCTCTGTCATGTGCCCCTTCAGGGACCATCAGTCCCCGACACTTCCTCACTGCTGCCTCCCTGGGGAGGGAGCTGCTGGGTTTGACACGAGCCTGCTGAGGGGAAGGAGCATCGCCGCTGGGACCAGGATCCCTGTTCTGGGTGGGTGTTTTGGTTGGATCACATGCTGTGAGGCAGGTCCTCTCCTCTTTGCCACCGTCACCACATACGAAGGAGTGACTCTGTCCCCCAGTCCCGGTGACACCAAGGGAGAAAACAGATGTTTTCATAGCTCTGAGGTTGTAGAGCACTTGTTGGTTTTGTTCAAAGGCTTGAGGCCAGGCCATGTGGTTACTTTCTGTCTGCATGAGTGAAAAGTTGGCCCTTGTCTCTGCTAACCTTAACTTTGCTTGGCAGCTTCCTCGAGGAAGTTACAGCTTCAGGGTTCCGCGGCCGAAGTACCGAGAGCTCTCAAGTTACGCCAAGGTCAAGCAGCAGACGGTGAATCTTGGAGAAACCCTGTCTCGCCCATCCGGAGCTTCCACGAACTGACCGTACAGCTTTAGAGCAGAACTGGACGTTCCCCCGCGGCGCTGCTGCTGTAGCTTCTCCCATCCATGCCAGGAACCTTAATGGGCACGAGAAGCATCTCGGCAGTGAATGCTGGAGTTGGCGTCTGCCCTGATGAACCAGGACATGCCCCAAACTGCAGCACCCTCATTGTCTTCTCACAAACACAGCTCTGAACGGGAGACGGCTGCGTAATTGGAATTGTAACCTGCAGGAGAGCCTGGGAAAAATGTTGCTACAGAAGCACTGAGTCTCTGCAGCTCTGCCGGTCTGTGGGAAAGCTGTGCTCTTAGTTGATTTGTCAAAACACACAGTTTGAGTCCCCTAATGAACATCTGATGATCCTGGCCCAGACTTTTTTGTGCATCTCTGGAAGGTGAAGCTGATGGGCACTAGTAGCCCTCTGCTCTGCTCAGTTGTCTGTATATTTTGAGTCCTATTAAATAACCCATTTTGACTGAACCTCTTGTCTACTAATTGATTCCCAATATCCCTTTTGTAACACCACTGAGGTATAATTACATTCTTAATCTTCTTTATTAACTTCTGTTTACCTTAAGAAACAAACACAACTCCATGCCCCTGTTTTTGCTCCCATGTTGTGAACTGGAAAAGTGTTGTGATTTCTTTTTAACAATAAAAATAATCCTAGCAGTAATAAAACATGTTGGATTTGAAAAGAAACAAGAGACTTGTAATTGCGGAGCAGACCTGGGAGCAGAGGAGGGTGGTTGGCATCCTCCTAGGCATGGGAGCTGGACCAGAAAGTGCTCGCTCTGCTTCCCGTACCCTGGCTCTGGGGAAAGTGGAGACGAGCAGGGCGAGAGCTGTAATCCCAGCCCCTGCCTCCTGCGAGGGTGCAGGCATCCAGGAGAGAAACGCAGGCTCTCCGCACCTTCAAGAGGATTTTTTTTCGAGTTTCCTTTTAGGTACAGAAACTGTGAAAAGCAGCACAGGTTAAGAGTCAAAACAGACATCAGCAGACTGGATGCCTGGCTCCTGTGACTGTCCGCTACCAATGAGCAAGTCTTTCCCTTATCTCTTCCCATAATTAAATAAGGCTGAACCTCTAGCTCCCGGAGAGCTCTGCAGAGCTGCTGTGGATGGAAAGTACTTGAATTCACACTCATTTCTCTGGCTTAATTCCCTGAAGCAAGGTCACTCCGAGCCCGGGCGCCTGTCCATCCAAAAATCTCCCTGCAGTGCTGAAGGATTGATGGTACGTGCACTGTGGAGCTGCTCCAGGGCTGTCGCGTGAAAACAATGGGGTCAGGCCGTGGGGCAGAGTTCCCACGCCACATCATTAGGGAGCATTTCCTTTCTAACTCGGGAGCGGCGGGCATTGTTTTGGAAGGGATGGGTACTGGCATGGTTTCCAGTCCATCGCCTTCATCCTCGCATCTAGGAAGCCGACACATTTTGCTCCTCTCCTCCCTGTTGGATTAAGGCCCTGCAATGCTGCAGTCCTTGTCAGGGAGTGGAGTTCCAAGGTGGAGTTGACGCTGTGGCTGGAGGCAGGAGACAGAGGTACCTCACAAAACAAGGTGTTTGGTTTATTTAGCCAGCAGGCTCTAACCTTAGCAGGCAGCTCAGTTTCCTAACAGCGTATTGTAAAAGGTTGTGCTCCTGGTACTGGATTAAGTGGTGGATTAAGAGACTCCTACAACACGTAAATTGCATCAACCTTTCCAAAGTGAAACCTGTCTCCTGTGTGTTTCTTTTTGCAGCCTCCTCGGTACACGTTTTTGCTTACTGGCAAATGCAAGCACTGAAGGTTTGGACCAAGCCCGATGCAAAGTCCTCAGGAACCATCCCTGCCCCCTGCATAGTCAGTATTTCCCCTGCTTCCCTTGCACTTCCCTTGCCTCACATCATGAAGGCTTGGAGGTTCACAGTGCCACCCTTTGCAAAGGCTCAGACAGAGCTGACATCATGTAAGGTTGGCTGGCTCCCTTTTGATCAGCGTTGTGGTAAACAACCAGAGATTTTTAAACCAGAGCAGATAAAAAATTAGGGAGAAGGGGCACAATGCTGGGTTTTGTTGGGTTTTTTTCCCCCAATCGCATTTGGACCTTGTATCTCACGCTGTCTCATCTCAGCCTCCTCTTCCTGCTTGGAATCCTGCTGCTTTCCTGCAGGCAAAGCAAATCGTTCCTCAGAAATGAGGCAAAAGTGGGCCCTCCAGCCGAAATCCCTGGCTTGCGATTTCTGTTGGGCCGTCAGCAAAGAGGCCTCCAGGGCACCTGCTCTCAGTGCAGCAGGCAGTGAAATTACTCAGCGGAGCAGGAGCCGTTGCATTAGTACCACAGCTCAGAGCCCAGCTCTGCCAGCGCTCGTGAGAGCCCTCTGCTCTCCCCAGCGAGCTCAGTTGCTACCGTGGGTCCTGTGCAGGCACAGAGCGGGGTGAAAGAAAGATGCTGGACTTGACTTGGAGCATCCTTTCTGGGCAGAGCAGGCGCTGTTGAGGGGGCTGCCTCCTGAGAGGCTTCCCTGCTGTTAACTAGAGACTGTCAAGAACAATTCCCCGGGCCGGCATCTTAGAGGCCGAGTCCTGCTGGGGAGACTGGCATCCCCCACACCCCAGGCTCAGACACCCCGAGTATTTTCTGTGCTGCACAGAGCTTTGGGTCCTGGGTGTAACAACACAGGCTCGCCTCTGCTGAGCCTGCAGCAATCTGCGTCCTATTTCCAGGCACCTGTAAGGATTTTGCTCACCAGCTTTTGCGCTGGTATAAAATGAGCGCACTTTAGCAATGAACAGTGAATTGGGGCTTTTGGTTCATGCAAAGCTCTAAACCCACCCTGGGCTGCATGAGACAAGCCAGAGAACTTTACTCAGTAGTTTCTACATCTCATTTATAACTCTGCTTAAGCTAAACTGCACATTAAAAATGTACCCAATCTTTGTTTAAAAACAGACATCCCCAGACTGCCTATCCTCCCTGGATTTCTTTTTTTCTTTTTAAGTACACACTGTAGCTAAAATTGGACTTGCTTCAATTTTCAGCCACTGGATTTTGCTCTGTCTTTTCTTTCAGAGCTTTCTGCCATGCCAGTGGATGCACAGATCACACTCAAGATAATTTTAGCCCACAGTGTATGTGGGGTTATTGACTTGCCTTCTGGAGGCCATGTAACTTACTGGATGGGCGGTGGGAGAGAAGCAGCTCCCAGGGGCCTTCCTCTGACGTCTTAGGAAGATTCTGTTTTCCCGTCTGGAAGGAAAGGCGTATGATGACTCTGGTTTAGGGCATCACGAACAAAAGTCCCCCCACACTGAAGAATCAGTTTCCCAGGGCATTTTCTCATGGAAAAATCACTGAGCTGAAAAGGAAACAGCAGGGCCCTTGGTAGGAGGTGGGAAGACTCTCTGCGAGGCTGGTTCCTTTATCACTCTGCTGAGCCACGGCTTTTTGTGGCTCGGCTTGTATTGTTCCTGCGCTCACAGAGGCAAAATGGGAGAGTCTCAGTCATTCAAACCCTTGCTTCTTTCCTTGGCACGGGTGACTAATACTTCTGCAGATGGAGATTTATTGGGCAATTGCTAGGCTCCTAGCAAAATGGGAAGAGCCTTGTAATTTCTTCTTTTGGCCACAGCTTCAATCTGTTCAAGGAGCAGGAATAACAAGAGCATACAGATGGAATAATGTCCCTTGCTGTTTTCCATACCCAAGTGCTGGAATACAAAGTGCAAGTTGCTGTTATGTGGAGGATGTGATGATAATAGTTTACAGAGAAAGGGAGGTGATACCTCTGCATGATGCTGAAACTGGATGAGGCTGGAGCTAAGTGAAGTTTTTGCACCAAAGCTGCTTCTTCAGAGAAAAATGCAAGTGTGGTAGTATTGAAACACTTTGCAAATGTGTTTTGCTAAATTGTTGGGGAGGGGAGGTGTTTTTTCAGTAGGAAAACTCTGGAGAAACTTTTCGTTTAGAAAATATCAAAACATTTTGAGAGGTGTGAAATAAAAAAATCCTTTCTGTTTCCAGCTTTTCCTTTCTTTGCAACTGAAGGAGTTTAAGACAGCTCAGAAATAAAGGATTTTGTTCTTGTTTTATCTGCTACGTGCTGACCAAAGTGGGGCTCTGCTGGTTAGTGGCCCTGGCTATCACAAGTGATGCTGGTACTAAATGAGGGGCGAGAGTCCCCTAAGCTCTACCCAGTAAATTTGTCCCTGGGGGAGCCTTGTGAGGGACAGCAGAGTGCTTGCGAGTACTGGAGGACCTGAGGACCCCCAATTGTCCCTGCTACTTACCTCCTCGCCTGCTCTCTCCTATGTGGCTGACGGCAGCCTGCCACCCTCGGCATAACCGTGCTGAGCGGCGGCAGCCGTGGATGCCGGGACCCTGCAATCCCCACCGTTACACGAAGGGTCCCGCTGAGAAACCTGCAAGTGAGTTTCCAGATCTCTGACACGTGACCTCTAATCAGCGATTGACTTGGGAATTAACAAGCCAGATCAAATGAAATGAGCTCCTAAATCCCTGGGAATTATCTTAGCATCACAAATAAGTCCTGTTGATGCGGAGCAATGTGGGAGAGAGCAAAGCCCTGTAGTGGCGAGGGGGCCAGCCAAGCCTGGCTAGCAGTCTCCCTCGGGGACTCTGCCACAAGTGTCCTGACAGCTCTTCTTCATGTTGGAAAAAGCACGCAGCCATCGTCAGGCAAGGAGCAGATCCCTCCAGCCAGATCACGCAGGCTGCACCTGAGGGATGTGGTGAGCATCCGCAGCGACGCGGATCCCCGTGCTGTGGACCTGTGTCCCGCTGGGAGTGGGGCTGAGGACGCAGCACCAAGGAGCGAACCTGGCTCGTGTCCCAAGTCAGTGTGGCCTGGGGGCTTCTTCACTCTGCTGAAACTCTCCACAGAGACAGGGTTGCTAGAGCAATCCCAGAGGGGTAAGCCAGGGCATAAAACCCCTGTCAAAATGCGTGTTTTTCAGGCTGTCTGCTGGCTGACAGAGCCAGGCAGATGTTGTGCTGGTTTCTCTCCTCCCCTCCCTGCTAATGTCCTAGCTCCAGGGAATGCTGCTACCTCATTTGTCCCCGCACTGCAGGAAGAGCTAGCCCTGCACAAGGTGTGAAGCTCTGGGTGAACTCCAACCTTACCAGGCCGTGTTTACCATCTTACCACTCCCCACAGACCTCCTCTGCCCTGGGATCATTAGCCTGCAATTTCCCAGGCCAAGGCCCACCTTATATCCCACTCTGGTTCCTGACCTCCCCCTCCTGTGTTGCCTTTTCAGTCTTCAGCTGTGTTTGCAGAGCTGGCCAGTTTGTTAGCTCTCTGCGAATTTCATTAGCAGGCTGGTTTCCTCCCCCTTCCACATCATTAAATTAGAGATGTTAAATAAAACTGGACCTCTGGGAGGGAAGTCATGGCAGCAAGGGAAAACACATTGCAGTAGGAACACATAGATGAGGCATTTCATTTAAGGAAAAAAAAACAACCCCCAAACTTCCAAACCTGTCTATAACTAAAATAAACTGCAGGGGAAATACAGGCCTGTTTCTGTTACGTGGAGGCTGCTTTACATCAGATCAGCAGTGCTGCAGGGTCAAGGGAGAGGAGATGCTAAATTTGCAACTGCTTTGAAGCACCAGCGAAAGGAGAGTCACTGCGAATGGCCATCAGGTAGGCATGCAGGAGGTGCAATGGTTTAGCAGTAGGTTTATACTGGTTAGACCCATACTGGGACAGTTTTGAATGCACCGTGAAGTTAGGCTGGTATAAAGGTGCCTCGTCTCAGGAGAGTTTACATTCATATGGGAAATACTATGCCAGGCGAGGACGGAGCTCTGGACTGTGTCTCCAGAGATCTTGAGTTTACTCCTGGCCCTTCCACTAACTGCCTGGCTTAACTCTTATCGCTGTTGTCTTAGCTCAACTTCAAACTTGCCCTTGACCCCAAGTTCCCAGTGGCCCAAATTTGTTTGCCTACACCCTAGCTCATGTCTAGCCTTAGCCAACCTGATCTCCAGATGAGCTTGGCTCAAACTCTGTGAAGGTCTAAGATCTCCTCCTGCAGGTCATGGGCCAGAGATAGGTTCCAGCTCCAGCTCCGATTCTGGTTCTGCCCTGCTGGAAGCCCCGTAGGATCTGCGGTACTTCATCAGGACACGGACGCAGCCTGACCTGCTCAGAATTACATCCCTGTTGGGTGCTTCTCTGGACAGGAGCCTCTCTCTCTCCTGTCTTTCCCACCCTCTCCCTGCCCCATACAGTAAATTTTAAGTTGTTGGGAATGGGGCAGAGCCTTGAGTGAGTCACTCTACAGCAGGCGACTCTCAGATCTTGCTGCCAGCCTGAGCCACCAGACCCTGAAAGAGTCTTGTAGAGAAGAGAGGAGAGCTGAGTCATGGCCCTTAAAGGAAACTGAGGCAGTCCCCTGGCCTGGTCCTTTCCAGAGGGGTAAATTCTCCCATCAAGCAGACCCCTTTCCCAGATAATAGTGCTGTAATTATCTTCAGAGACAAGGAAAAACACATGTCCTAATTAAACTCAATTCATCCTCTAAGCAGCAGTTTCACACTTGATATCCAGAGGCAAAATTATGCGGGGGGGTGTTAAATACATAAATAAACTGAGAGTGTTTGTTGTTCTGCTTTTGCAGCAAGAAGATATTTTGGTAACTGTTTATTATGAATCAACACATCATAGGGGAGCAAAACTGCAACATCAGGGCTGAAGAGAGCAAATAGGATGTTTGAGCACAGTAAGCAGGAGGACATAAACATAACTTTAGAAAGAGGTTCTCTTTTCATTTTGCCCACATTTTCAAGGTCCTTTCCCTCCCTCTTACACCCTCCCCCTCTTTTAAAAACAATGATATTTTTGTGCTCCGTGTAACAAAATTCAAAGCCGTGATATTAGCAATTCCCTGCAAGTCCATTGTTCCCTGCTCCCTTAGAGAAAAGATAGTGAAACGTGGCATGGGAACTCAGCCCCGGCTCGCATCCCCCCTGCAAAGGATGGTGCACCAACCCAGGGCTCCCGCTTCTCCACTGCCTCCCCTGCTTACAGTCCTTTATGCCAGCAGGTGCACGGAGGAGCGTTCCCGCACCCGCAACCGCGACCCACACTTCTATGGAGACCCTCCCACATTCCCCTGCCGCTGCAAGAGTCTCCTTGTGCCGAGATTCAAAGCCCTTTGCGCCGGCAGAGTAGCACAGAGAGCCTTTGTGGAACCAGTTTTTCAGACTACAGCCTTACAAAGCAAAAGGTGGAGCCTTTCGGCCAGTCTGCGTAGCACGAAGGAGGCCTGGAGCAGGGCAGGGGCTGTTGGAAACACTGTGCTGCACCTCCCAATGTACAGCGCCAAGCACCAGGACCGAAGCCGCTTGGCGATGCTCACAGCAGGAAAATCACATCCTGACACGGACTCTTCAGAGCTACCTCAAGAAGGTACTAAAGAAGCGATCGCCGTACTTTTGTAACATTATAATCTAAACATTTCTGGTTCCGTCTTTCCTGCTCACAGCCAGGTGGTTGCTCCCGGCTCTGGGCCACAAGTTGCTTTTTCCTGCGGTGTTATTTATTAGGTACTTTTGATATATCCTGCAACCACAATAAAAAATACACCGCTACTGAAAATACAAACTAGGAAAACAAATCATCCCAGAACACAGTCTACACAAAGGTTGTTAAACTATGGACTGAGTTAATTAGCAGCTAATAAAAGACTAAATTCTTCCATTAGGTATTCCGGTATGTGAGATCCACTGATTTCATTGGGGGCCGTTTGCGTCTGTGGGCACAAGGCCATATTTACTGTGGTAACCATGAATGCAAATCACACGACAATCAGGGCTCGCCACAGCTGGGACGGGGAAGGGGACGGGGATGGGGACGGGGATGGGGACGGGGGGGAGCTGCACAGCCGTACAGACAACTTCGCGTGCCACACTGGTGCAAACGTGGCTCAAGGAGGCCACAACCACCCCCACCCTCCCAGCTACCTTCCCCAGCCCAGTAAATCCAGTGTGAGCAATGTCTGGGGGTCAGTTCCACCGCTGGGAGTGTGACTGCCTGTTTCAAGTACGGAAATTGGAGCTGGACTCCCTCCTATCTCCCTTCCTTCCATATAAATTGTTGATGTTCCCAGATCTGAATCACTGGTCACATCCTTTACAAACGTGAGTCACTGTGGTACTACTGCCTGCAGGCTTGTTCAACCAGCTACGCCCCTCGTGTTTTCCAAAACAGCGCCAGGATTTCAGCTTGAGCTAAATTCCTCCTCCTTGGGACGTG